>NC_134485.1:291337844-291357844 GCF_040206685.1 Ascaphus truei
CAATCCACAATCTACACCACACAATACAAGATCAAGTAGAAAATTTATTTTTCTTTATTAAGGCAATGTTTTGATCCCTACACCAATGCTTTGTGAAGGCATCAAGCCTTAAGAAATTAAGCTAACATTTTTTTAACCATCCTATAAGAAAACTGCTTACGCTGTAGTAAGCCCTATTGTCTCTAGGGGATATTGGATGACCTAAAGAAAGTAGAGATGTGCGAATGTGCTTTATCCCATATCCAATTTTTTTTTCAAAATGTAGTTCAGATCGTTTCTTCTAAAACTCACTACAAAAGTTTTCTTGAATTTAGTGTTAACAAGAGAAAGATGTTTTTTTTTGCTCTATGGAATATTCCAAATGTTTTCAGTTTTGTAAAAATGTGTCTAATATTTGACAGTTTAGCGAATTTGAGCAAATGTACACTGGCGACACACTTTTTTCTTACCCGGCTGGAGCCGCAAGCCGGGAGGTGTCCCGGCTTGCTCGTTTATTTCCCTCGGCGTGCCGCGCGTCATCGATGCGCGGTCACGCTTCATCGGGAGCGTGCGCGCATGGCGCTCGTGCCCAGGGCTCCCCGAGGGAGCCCTGGTGTCCCGCGATGTGGGGGATTGCGGTGGGGGGCTCCGGGGGACCCGGCGGACCCGGAGAGGGGAGGGGGAAGCCCTGATTGGAGGACCGATCCTCCGAGGCTCCGGCGCGCGCCCGGGACACCTCGGCGCGCGCCCGGTTTCTGTCGCGGCCGAGACCGGGCAAAGGTAAGAATAAACTCGGCCGCAACAGTAATTTCAGCTTGGGGACCCCCTAGAACCGCATTAATGTAAGCTCTGGGGACCCCTTACTTCCGTAGATACCTCCAAAGTAGGTGCCGGTAGTCACTTCGGCTGATCAAGCAGGGCTTTAAAGTTTAAAGCTCCTGCGTCACATTGTCAATAGGAAGCCTTACCGATGATGTTGAGGCTTCCTATTGGCCCTCAGGGACTGGGTTCATTAAATAACTGACATCTTGTGAACCCTGGTAGCCAAGGAGAGCTGCTACCGGAATCTAATTCGGAAGTAAGTATTTTCAGAAGCAAGGGTTTCCCGGAGTTTAAATTAACGGGGTTCGGCTCCGGAGACCCCCTGCTTCAATACTTTAAATCAGTGCTCATATGGGCCTATTCAGGCAGCTCTGAAGTGTAACAAACCACTTCTAAAGTGCACTTTAGAATCAAATTGGTGTGGTTTGCTATTCTGTAAGCCCTTATCGCATGCCCAAACCGCGTCTAAACATCGGTTTGTCAAAAAAAGCCTCCAACTCGCATTTTTGCCCACAACTGTAAATCTCGCAATCTCGTATTGTATTGTATGTCTTTTTTTATATAGCACCATTAATGTACATAGCGCTTCACAGTAGTAATACACGTGACAATTATATAAATAACAAATAATACAAATAACAGATCATGGGAGTAAGTGCTTCAGACATAAAAGTAACATTTCGGAAGAGGAGTCCCTGCTCCGAAGAGCTTACAATCTAATTGGTAGGAAGGACGAATGTACAGAGACAGTAGGAGGGCATTCTGGTAAGTGCGTCTGCAGGGGGCAAAGCTTTATGTATCATGTGTATAGTATTAGCCACGGTGCTACTCATATGCTTCTTTAAGCAAATGGGTCTTAAAGTGGGTCTTAAAGGTCGATAGAGAGGGTGCTAGTCATGTATTGAGGGGAAGGGCATTCCAGAGGTGTGGGGCAGTCAGTGGGATAGGTTTAAGGCAGGAGAATGCTTTAGATACAAAGGGGGTAAAGAGAAGGCATCCTTAAGCAGAACGCAAGAGTTGGGATGGTGCATAGCAAAAAATTAGGGCTGAGATGTATGGAGGAGCAGAAGAGTGAGCAGGAGAATTGAGTGCAAGATGCGGGATTTGATAAGAAGTCAGGAGAGGGGTTTCAGCAGGGGACACGCTGAGGCAGATTTAGGAAAGAGTAGAGTGATTCTGGCAGCAGCGTTTAGAATAGATTGTAGGGGAGACAGGTGAGAGGCAGGAAGGCCAGATAGCAGGAGGTTACAGTAATCGAGACGGGTGAGAATGAGGGCCTGCGTCAGAGTTTTAGCAGTCGAGCAACAGAGGAAAGGGCATATCTTTGTAATATTGCGGTGGAAAAAGCGACAGGTTAGAGATACGTTTTGAATGTGAGAGAGGAGTCGAGTGTTACCCCTAGGCAGTATGTTTTGGCTACAGGGTGAATGATAGTACCTCAAACAGTAATGTGGAAAGAGGTAATAGGGCCAGGTTTGGGATGGAAGTATGAGGAGCTCTATTTTTGCCATGTTAAATTTGTCGGCGGAGGGCCATCCAGGATGACATCACAGAGAAACATTCAGAAACGTTGGTCTGTACAGCAGGTGTAAGGTCAGGGGTTGAAAAGTAAATTTGTGTGTCATCAGCATAGAGGTGATATTTAAACCCAAAAGATGTGATTAGGTCACCTAGAGAAATTGTGTACAGAGAAAAGAGAAGAAGCTCAGAACAGAGCCCTGGGGTACCCCTACAGAGAAATTGATAGAGGAGGTGTTAGCAGAAGAGACACTCAAAGTACGATGGGAGAGGTAAGAGGAGAACCAGGATTGAGCTTTGTTACGAATACCAAGAGTATGGAGAATGTGAAGGAGAAGAGGTTGGTCCACGGTGTCAAATGCTGCAGAGAGGTCGAGTAATATGAGCAGAGTGTAATGACCTCTGTCTTTGGCAGCATGGAGGTCATTAGTTATTTTAGTAAGGGCTATTTCAGTCGAGTGAGCAGTGCGGAAGCCAGATTGAAGAGGGTCTAGGATAGAATAGGTGTTGAGAAAGTGGAGCAAGCGAGAGAATATAAGACGTTCAAGGAGTTTAGAGGCAAAAAGCAGGAGGGAGACAGGTCGATAGTTAAAAAGACAGGTAGGGTCAAGCTTGCTGTTTTTGAGTAATGGTATAACTATTGTATGTTTGAAGGAGGATGGAAAGGTACCAGAGTAGAGGGAGGAGTTAAAAAAAATTGTGAGCGTAGGGATTATAGTAGGAGCAATAGGTTTTAGGAGATGGGAGGAAATGAGGTCAAGAGGGCAAGTTGTAGAGGGAGATGAGGAGATCAGCAGTGACACATCCTCCTCTGAGAAAGCGGAAAAAGAGTCAAGGAAGGCAGGAGGAGAGCTAAGAAGCGGTGTAGGATGGGAGAAGGAAACAGAGGGGATGTTCTGGCGGTTGGAAAGTCCTGAGGTGAGATGGAGGAAGAAGAAGAGGCTGCTGAGGGTGGTTTGAGTAGAGAGTAAAAGACAGAGAAGAGTTGGCATGGGTTAGACTTGTGCGTGTTGATTAGTTGAGAAAAGTACATTTATTTAGCCTGAGAGAGGGCAGAGTTGAAACAGGATAGCATAAATGTGTAGTCAAGGAAGTCTGTGAGAGTGTGAGATTTCCCCTGGAGGTGTTCAGAGGAACGAGTGGAGGAACGCAGCGTGTGGGAAATTAGCTAGTGTCTGGTGTTAGAAAGGCGAAGCCGGCAGAGAGGAAGCGGAGCATGTAGATTAAGAGAGGAGGATAAGGCAGAATTGTAGTTCCTGACCAGGTTGTCAGGGTCTGGAGCAGAACTGAGAGAGGAGAGGGATGAGAGTAAAGTGGAATCAAAGGCTGGTAGACTGGTAACGCTCACAGCTCCGTTATGCAAACTGCTTCTAAAAACTCAATTTTATTTAAACACCACCTTAAGAGCTGCGAGATTGGTGTTGCAAGTTACATCTACAGCCTGAGAGAGCAAAACTCATATGTCATACTTGGGAGTTAGCACCACCTCAGGTCATTCCGCTTCTAAAGCAAGTATAGCCCTGGTGTTTTAACTATTAAACCATGTAGTTTGGCAATGACAACTTTGGAGCTAAGACAATAGGCCCCATAATGTCCCATTACCTAAATCAGTAATGGACATTGTTTTATCTTAGGTTAATGTATATAAGTTAATTATATGCAGAAACAATGGCTTTTGTATATCTTATTTACATAGGCTTAACATCACGTTATTATTGTGCAACATGATATATACCTCCCTAAACCCTTGTCTGTACAACAGTCTGGAAGATACCTGCAATATACTAAAATAGGACTTATTTACTCTCTTTCTCTCTCTGCTTATTTCCCTTATTCAAAAAAAAACCCCTTTTAAGGGTCTGGATGGAAGTAATGCCACATACAGAATGATTTAACTAACGGGTAAATTCTATTGGATGTTTTGTAGATATGGTCAGTAAAAGGGCTGCCTCTTTTGCATATAATTATCACTAATGGCCAGTGGTGCAGGAGCATGTTTGTGGGTGGCTGTGATGTACTGTACATAGAAAATAACTAACATGCATATATTACCATAATACAAGAAATATATAAACCCACGGGGCTGAAGGACCCCCACATTTCCAGCCCCCATGCTAACAGCCATTATAAATGCTGCAATGCAGTTTCCAGGCGACAACATGACTTAGCGTTTATGTTATTGGCCTTTGAAGAAGTGAAGTGGCCTTTAACGTTAATGTCATGGTAAATCTGGCCCTAAATGTAACAATATTATATGTGATGTCACACTGCATTGTGCAGGCTCTACCTGTAGGAATGGGACAATCCACCACCGCTATATCCTTTCCGTCTTTTTTGCTGCAGGGTTAAGGCTTTTTACGGTTTAGATTTTTAGGGATAGGGGTTAAGGTTAGGATTAGTAACAGGGGTTAGGTGTTAAAGTTAGCAATATTATGGTTAGGTGATAAGGTTAGATTAGGGGGTTATGGTTTAGGATTTTTGGGGTTTAGGATTAAGATTAGGGTTATGGTTTTAGATTATGAATACAGTATTTGGATTAGGGGTTAGCAATTAGGGTTAAGGGTTAATCCAAGTGCCTGGTCACATTAAGGCTTCTTTGAAATTATTCCAGATTAAATAATCTAAATTAAATAGGATGTATTTATGGAAAAAAACCCTACTGTACATTTGTTACCAATCTTATAAAAATGACTTTCTGTCTTCTTCTAAGACCAATAATTACCTTTTTAATTAGGATTTTTTTTTTACATGCAAGGATAGACACGTATATGCTAAGGATATCATAGAATAATGATTAAAGCAGCAAAACATGTGAAATCATACAGTATATGTTTTTTTTAATAATTTATCAGTTCATTAGATAATACTGTATTTTCACATTTATTTATATTCAACTCTTAAAGCAACTTTTAATGAGTTTTACACATCCTTTGATTTCTATAGCAGGTTTTAAAGGGCAATCCAAGTTTAATTTTTTTTAAATCTTTTTTTTTTATTTGTAGTATATGCAGCATTTGATTACCTTTATTGAAAACTAATTACCTAAACTGCTGATTTATTAATTCTCCTATGATCGAGCAGCAAAATCCTGCTTCCCAGGGTTAAATGGCTGCCTTTCAGTTTCAAATCAACTCTTCAGTCAGTGTAACTCAGCAGCTACAATGTATTCTTATATTACAGTACTAAGGTAACATTATCTAACACAAACAGGAAACTGTTACAAATAACTTGCACTGCTGGAAAAGTGTTTAAAATCTGCGAAAGGATTATCAATACATTAAAACTAATTAAAAATGGCATTTAGTTGGAAAAGAAAAAGGTAGTAAGTATCATCTAATATTAAAGAACTGATTTATTTATTTAAAACACACACACACACACACACACACACACACACACACACACACACACACACACACACACACACACACACACACACACACACACACACACACACACACACACACACACACACACACACACACACACACGATTTAGCTCTGATTGCTCCTTTAACCAACCTCACAAGCAGTGCAAGATCTTTGCAACATTTTCCTATTTGTGCTAATTTGTTGCCAATGTTCCCAGCAGTTTGAGCTGCAAACTATAACAATAGATAATGTTACCTTATTAATATAAGAATACATTGTAGCTGCTGAGTTACACTAACTTAAGCAGCTATTATGTTAATCACACAATCAGGATTTTGACAGAATTTATAACAGAAGCATCAAACGATTGCCATTTTAGATAAGAATTTAGGATTATACATTGTTGCATGCTGTACATATAAAACTAATAAAAAATAAGGCAGGGTGAATGTAGAGTTGCTGCTTTAACAGATTTGCACTGTATTTTTCCAGTGCTTTCGTTTATTTGAAATGATACCACTGTACAGTACGTCTGTGTAAGAATGGGGCCAGATTAGAAACGATTTTTAATTGTACTTGCACTTGGAAGTAGATCAACATACATATACTGTACATCTTCTGTTATACTATGAATGGAAGTTGTGTTATATATTTAGTAGAAGTATGACTTTGCTTTTCCTTAATTTCTTTCATTTGCATTTTAAACTTTACTTGACTTATTGTATACGTTTTTTTTAAACTACAATTATTTGATGTGGTTAATTTTATGTCCAAAATAACGTTAATGAGTATTTAATTTATAAATAGGAATTGCAGGTTTACTTTGACATCTGCAAAGTATGGTTTTTAATAGATTGAGGAGCTTCTCTAATGCTATAAATATGAGAATCATTTAAATCCTTTTTTTTATTGAGCTAAGCATTCAGTTTTGGGAAAAATGTGATTCTAGCCATCATTGCCTCTGTCATTACACATGATCAGGAGAGAGAAGCAGCACATCTGCTGAGGAATGGATTATGCTTTATTCGTGGGTCAAGGAGGAAGTCTATTGATCTAATGTAGCCATTTTTCTTCTGCTTAATGAAGCCATTATTTCCCCAATAGATGTATATCTACTATTCATTAAAAAAATGAATGCATCTGGATTTGAGTAGCGTATTCATGTTGCAGATGCATATTGATGTGTTTTAGATAATGTATTGCATTGGATTACCTAACAGACAGACAGTGATTGTGATCAGCAACTGCTTCTAACAAAAGAACAATGCCTGGCACTGTAGTACATATATACAGGTGGCAGCTTGCACAACATGTTTCATTAATACCTAAATAAACACTAAGACATTACTTTGAAGCAATGAATGAGTCATAAGTAATAAACAGTAATGGATAATTCTCGGTCTTAAACATGGTGAATAGAAGGAGCACTCACATTTCCTGTATAACTTACTTACACGGTTGCACATTAATCCAGGGAATGCTGGAGCAATACAGTACGTGAAGAAATGAAAATGGCGCTCGCAAGAACTTGGGCTTACAACAGTGATTTACTAACTTGGATCAATGTTTCGGTTCAACCGTGGACCTTTGTCAAGATACACATAAGTGAAATGTGTGTACACTAAATACTCTTACCCAGACACCACAAAACAACTTGGCCCCAATTCGCTGTACTGTAGCTAGCGTTGCGTAACAAGAAAACACAAACAAAACGTAGGTGTGGCAACGCATTTAGAAAACAAAAGGAGGATAAATTCAAGGGTTTTTGTGTGTTATTGCCCCCACGAGTCAAAAGTGAGGAGCTGGGGATAGTAGTATCAGCTACTTAGGTTTCTGGCAAAAGTGGAGTTGCATTGTATCATTGTACTGTACAGGCATACCCCGCATTAACGTACGCAATGGGACCGGAGCATGTATGTAAAGCGAAAATGTACTTAAAGTGAAGCACTACCTTTTCCCACTTATCGATGCATGTACTGTACTGCAATCGTTATATACGTGCATAACTGATGTAAATAACGCATTTGTAACAGGCTCTATAGTCTCCCTGCTTGCGCACAGCTTCGGTACAGATAGGGAGCCGGTATTGCTGTTCAGGACGTGATGACAGGCGCATGCGTGAGCTGCCGTTTGCCTATTGGGCAATATGTAGTTACTCGCGAGTGTACTTAAAGTGAGTGTACTTAAAGCGGGGTATGCCTGTATATATCAAAGCAGCAGTGTGAGTATGCCAGGTTTGATAAACTGACATTAAAATGTTTCTCAACATAAGCTGACTTAAAGGAAGCTATTCAAAAAATGGGGAATGGACAAGCAAAGCAAACAGTAGTCATAGACATTATGATCAAGTAGCAAAGAGATATAAAATAAAATATTATGCGTAGACAGGACCTGTGTATCGTGTAATCGACCTGTGAAAAAAGTGGAGGTTGTACATAAAAAATATTCAGTATACAGTATATTAGTCCATAAACGTATAAAACGCATGAGCAATGTCACTCAAGTTTATAGTTCATTTGCATAAGCAGTAAAGCCTAGGACCGCTCCTCCTCTGACTTTAACAGACAGTATATCCATACAGGCAAGTCATACAGTAGTTTCTAATAATTTGTTATAAAGCCCAGGTCCTTCCCTTATTGGATTGAATCTCCAAAGAAATGCATACACTTGCCTTGCACTCCTTTATACGTAACATATGTAAATTGGTAGCTTGACTGTGCTACAGTATGTAATCTTTATGACAGGATCCCTATAAATACTCACAGGGTAAATCTTTAAGGCCTCGGCCAGGCTCCCTGCTGGCGTGCTGAGGCGCGCTGAGGTGCAGGGAAAGCCGGTGCTTTCCCTGGCCTTGCGGTTGCTTACCGCACGCGCTGTCAGCGGGCCATCAGGGGGCGGGCCGGTGACGTCACGGAGCTGGTTCGCCCTCATTGGGCGAACCGCTCATGTGACCGGCCTGTTGCGACGGCAAGCGGGGGAATTTTAAATTCCCCTAAGACCTGCGCTTCCGCGCACTTGCGGAAGCTCAGGTGAGCCCCTACTAAAGCCGCTCTAATTGCGGCTGTAGGGGCTCAGTGCTAAGCGGGAGCGCGCAGGAGCGCGCGTCAGCAAGCAAGAGCTAAACATGGCCGAGGCCTAAGTAAAGATGGATGAAGACAAATGCACAAATTTAATTTAAAAAAGGTCCCATAGGAACATTTATTGGATATACACGAAAAATGCAAGAATAAACCTCCACCGTATTGCATACAGCAAATAAAAAGATCACTTGTGAGCACATTCACATGTCTTAGGCAGATCTTTTTATTTGCTATATGCAATACGGTGGAGATTTCTTGTTGCCATTTTCATCCACCATAACTTAAAACGTGATGGTAAGCTCTAAAGCCTTGAAAATGGCAAAGCCAGCAGTACAAACAACTTCACACTGATGATACCCATTAAGGTTGAAACATGTCTGTGAATGGTTTCTCTGGCTTTGCATATGATTCTCATGCTGTGCTTTAAAGCTGTGTTAACAGCAAGCATTAGCTTATATGGGCTCCATGTAACAATGGTTTTTCAGGCAAAAGGTGACACGGTGTGCTCTTTTGCATGTCATTTCCCAGAATCCCTTGCTGCAGTGGAAACACTGTATGCTGGGTGATAATGGTGAAAGGCAGGATGGCAGACCTGCCTAAGACATGTGAATATGCTCACAAGTGATCATTTTATTTGATATATATATATATATATATATATATATATATCCCTAATATTTTTCTTTGAGATACAAACGGTGTATTTCTAGGTTATATGGTGTAGGATTTCTTGGCAGAACATGAAACCCAATCTATTTGATATTGTAGGAATTAAGGATGAAAGGAATATCAAAGTCTGACTATCCATATAATGCTTGTGCAGTATCACTTCTTTTCTTTATTGACATTTGAGCTCCCGCTGATATCTGCTACAACAATATTCCCCACATAATATCTTTCTGAAGAACTGCGGGACAAAAGGCATTTGTAATTATATTTACTTGTGAAAGATTATGGTTTATAGTTGAACCAAGAGAGGCATCCTGTCATTTTCAGAACCCACTAAATGTGACAGAATCTATTTTTCTGCCAACTTGTGAAGACTAGGCAGAAAGCAAATTTGCTGTGGTCAGCTAAGTGTAACCACTGAGCAGGAAAGTGAATTTAATAATGCATTATTGTTCTTCACTGAAGGTGAACTGTAACAGTGTCTTTGTTACAGCAGATATTTCCTTTGCTTTAGTTTCCACATGCTGTGAGGATTACCTGATAAAATATATGATAAAATTCCTGTAAAGTTTCATAACATGCAATTTGCACTTTGTTTTAATATATGTGAATTTTTATTTGTAATTGTATGCAACATAAAATTCAATGCTCAGTGCTGTAACCATGCTAAGTTAGCATGAATTGCTTGAAAAAAAGAAAACTTGCTGTATTTTTGCAAAATCTATTGAACTTGCTATTTTATATAATATTTAAGCAGGCTAAATATTATTAACACTGAAGGCAATTCTCAGTTCATTTGATGTATAGTCATTTATTTATAAAATATTTTACCAGGAAAAAATACAGTTACCTCCCATTTTCAAGTGTGTCCTTGGCATAAAGTAATGTTGATAACATTACAAGTCTCAGTTACAAATATGTTTAAATTAGGAAACAGCTGAAGTCTTGATGCAGTATATCTGAACAACAAATAACCTGTATTTTTAGGTTGACTACTTGAACTTTACAACTTTGTAACACTTTGTTATAGGCAATGCTGCAACAGTCAAGGGAAAGTGTTCCATTCAAGTGAATGTGCCACAAGACAGCTAACTGCACCTCAAGGTGTCTTATGGCTTAGCACTGCTTAGTTAATAGGGAAATATGCACATACATAAAAAATCAATTAGTTTGGCAGGGCATGTTTAGGGTACATGATACCGCTCAGATGTTTAAACAAATCCACACGATGTATGTCAGCTGTCCTCATGGATTTCCACTCCGATCACTGCAGAGGTTCTTGTATCAAGATGAATAGAGCTCAGATGTAAAAACTCCATCCTGGAACACGTCTGTACGGTAGTGGACGCACGGGTGTGGATATCAGAAAATGCGGCAGTCCATGTTGCGAACCGATGGGACAAATGAACCCCACACTGCTGGCTCAGTATGTGAGCTATGGCTCCACGGTGCTACTGCGCCGTACCAGATGACCAACTCGAAACAGGTGAATAAGGTTTCTGCGCTCGTGCTGTCAATCAATATGGTAGATGTGAATAATTTGTTTGCAGCTACATGTGAGGGGTCACTCCTCAAATCGCCCCTATTAAATGGGAACTCCCCCAGAGTGGAACTCCCAAAAAAATAAAAACAAAAATGCAAGCAAAGCGCACCACGGATTAGTTGTAAAATAATATTTAATACAATAAATACGGTTTAATAGACCACAAAACAGTGTCACTAAATCAGAAATACAATCTCAATAAAAGACCATAAATAAATAGAGTGAAAAAATAACAAAAAACAAAATAAAAACACAATACAGTCCCACACACCTGGGAAAAACCCCACATAGGTGAGAAACCCCCCCAAAAAGTTCTAATTAAGGACAAAGCAAAAAGGGCACACAACTGCCAGAAAGTACAACCAAAACAATCACAGTGAGAGTTCTAAATGCACCCTGGTAAAAAGCACAGTGAGGGCAATGGATACTAACCACAAGTGTTAGCGGATGGCAAGTGTGGTCACGGACAAGCCCGGACAGCGTGACCGCACCGCAGATCTCTCCTCTGTTCGCACTTCAGGCTGGAATGGAACGATCAGGAAGTGCGAGCGGAGGAGAGATCTGCAGTATCCATTGCCCTCACTGTGCTTTTTACCAGGGTGCATTTAGAACTCTCACTGTGATTGTTTTGGTTGTACTTTCTGGCAGTTGTGTTCCCTTTTTGCTTTGTTCTTAATTAGAACTTCTTGTGGGTTTTTCTCACCTATGTGGGTTTTTTTCCCAGGTGTGTGGGACTGTATTGTGTTTTATTTTTTGTTAATTTGTTCACTCTGTTTATTGAGATTGTATTTATGATGTAGTGACACTGTTTTGTGGTCTATTGGACCGTATTTATCGTATTAAATATTCTTTTACAACTAATCCGTTGTGCGCTTTGTGTGCATTTCTGTTTTTGTCAGATGACCAACTCGCGCTGTCTCAGATCTTGTAACGCAAGCTAACCGGATAGCTTCAGCAGAATAACGGGGATCAAGGCAAATGCCAAATACAGTTCAAAATGCTCCTACGCGTTTCATTGAATTACTCAACTTCTTCGGGGATAATTATAGCACTAGTGTGAGATGTATTTAAACCCCAGGTCAGTTGGTGATTGGTTGCTCAGGGGGTGTTAATCAACCAATCCCAACTACAAAGCAAAAAGCACACAGATGTATACATAATTAAACTAATGTTATTCATAGTAACACATTTTCAAAATACAATAATACAACATGTATTAATATATTTAAAAACAAAATGCAACATATAGCAACTTTTCTTTATATAAACTGCTGAAATAAAAGAAACAAAATGTTAGCAACAAGGAATATATTTGTGCAAACTTGCTTAGTGATTTAGTAACTTTAGAAATTGAGACAAGACTAATGACAGTATATATAAGAGGTTGGACACGACCATATCTTGTTAAATATATAAATAAGCGGGTCATTCCCAAATTGGACACAAAATAATGTCATTAAAATTCTATTTAAAATGTGATAAACAGTATATCTATTTATCTACAAGAAGATGATGCAAAACAGTATATTAATAGATAACTAAACTGTTAATAAATCTTATTATATGTTTACAAAATAATGAATTAACGGTTATAATGTCACATAACTTTAATAAAGTGACCAAATGTCTAATTCTTCATTGAGACCCCTGGGGGCCAGGTTCTTCATCTGATATATCCAGAATGTTTCTTGTTTAGAAAGGGATTTTAGTCTACCCCCCCTCGTCTAATGGGGTGTACTATTTGAATCCTTTTATACTTCATTAAACTGGTGTCACTCTGGTGAAAGTTTTTAAAGTTACATGGTACAATATGTTTATCCATGCCTAATTTTATATTTTGTAAATGTTCCATAATTCTACTATTTAATTTTTTTTTAGTATGGCCTACATATTGGAGTCCACATGGGCACTAAAACATAAACACTACATAGGTAATTTTCCATGAAATGCAGTCATCCACAGCAAATTGTTCACTAGTAACAAAGGAAGTAAGGCCTCGGTCCCGCTGCGCTCGTTGGCGCGGGCGGCAATGTCGCGAGTTCCCCACCAGCAGGGGAATCCTCGCGAGTCGGTCCTGGTCCCCACTGGCGGCACAGCTGACTACACGCTGTCGCGCGTCAGCCGCTGGAGACACCAGAGAATGGTGTTTTCTAGCTTTGACGCGTGACGTGTGTGGCTGTGAGCCAATGGGGAGGGGAGGCTGCGGGAGGAGGAGAGGCTTCGGGGAGCGGGGAGGAGTGTGGAGTGAAAGCAGGTGAGTGCCTTTCTCTGTGTGTGTGTCTGTGTGTGCGTGCCTGTCTGTGTGTGTGTGTGTGTGTATGAGTGCGTGAGTGCCTGCCTCTGTCTGTCTGTGTGTGTGTATGTGTGTGTGTGTGTGTGTGTGTATGAGTGCGTGAGTGCCTGCCTGTGTGTGCGCGCGTGTGTGTGTGTGTGTGTGTGTGTGTGTGTGTGTGTGTGTGTGTGTATGTATGTATGAGTGCCTGCGTGTGTGTGTGTTTAATACTTACCGAAGCTCCAGCTCCAGCCCGAGTCCGTGGAGGGAGGGGGGGGGAGAGTAGCGGGTCCCTCCGCTCAAGCCACGCCCCCCTCCCTGTCAAACCACCCACCTCCCGCTCCGGCTCCCGCTCCCTACAGACCGCATATCGCGGTCTGTGTATCTCAGCGCACCGCCTGTCAGCAGTGCGGGTGCGCTGACTCTGGGAGCGGGGCCTTAGCCTAATTGTTTTCCTATCGCTGTGAAGATGACTGCAGGCCCTGTACTTCCCACAACCAAAGTTACCCACTATTTTAGAACCAAGCCATGTATTAGCTGATGGTAAACTTATACAGCTCAACCCCGTTATAGCGCGATCCGCTATGACACGGATCCGGTTATAACGCGGTTTAAGCGTGGACCCCGAATTTAAAAAAAATATATATATATAAAAAAAAGATATATTTTTTAAAGTTTTTTTTTTTTTTGCACACACACTGCACACACTCACTGCACACACTCACTGCACACTGCATACATTCACAGCACACTGCATACACTCACAGCACACTGCACAAACTCACAGCACACTGCATACATTCACAGCATACTGCATACACGCCCAGCACACTGCACAAACTCACAGCACACTGCATACATTCACAGCACATTGCATACACTCACAGCACACTGCACACACTCACAGCACACTGCAAACACTCACAGCACACAGCACACACTCACAGCACACTGCACACACTCAAAGCACACTGCACACACTCACAGCACATTGCACATACTCACAGCACACTGCACACACACAGCACACTGCACACTCACAGCACACTGCACACTCACAGCACACTGCATCTACTCACAGCACACTGCATACACTCACAGCACACTGCACACACTCACTGCACACTTCACACACTCACAGCACACTGCACACACACACACACACACATACACACACACACACTCACAGCGCACTGCACACACACACTGACAAACACACAGCACACTGCACAGCACACTGCATACACTCATAGCACACACTCACAGCGCACTGCATAAATTCACAGCACACTGCATACACTCACAGCATACTGCACACACTCAGCACACACTGACAGCACACTGCACACACTCACAGCACACTGCACTCACTCACAGCACACTGCACATACTCACAGCACACTGCACATACTCACAGCACACTGCATTCACTCACAGCACACTGCATAAACTCACAGCACACTGCATACACTCACAGCACACTGCACACTGCACACACTCACAGCACACTGCATACACTAACAGCACACTGCACACACTCACAGCACACTGCACACACTAACAGCACACTCACAGCACACTGCACACTCACAGCACACTGCACACATTCACAGCACACTGCACAAACTCACAGCACACTGCATACATTCACAGCACACTGCACACACTCACAGCACACTGCACACGCTCACAGCACACTGCACACACTCACAGTACACTGCACACACTCACAGCACACTGCACACACTCACAGCACACTGCACACACTCACAGCACACTGCACACACTCAAAGCACACTGCACCAACTCACAGCACACTGCACACATTCACAGCACACTGCACACACTCACAGCACACTGCACACACTCACAGCACACTGCACACACTCACAGCACACTGCACACACTCACAGCACACTGCATACACTCACTGCACACACAGCACACTGCACACACTCACAGCACACTGCACACACTCATAGCACACTGCACACACTCACAGCACACTGCACACACTCACAGCACACTGCACACACTCACAGCACACTGCACACACTCACAGCACACTGCACACACTCACAGCACACTGCACACACTCACAGCACACTGCACACACTCACAGCACACTGCACACTCACAGCACACTGCACACTGCACACTCACAGCACACTGCATACACTCCCAGCACACTGGAAACACTCCCATCACACTGCACACACTCACAGCACACTGCACACACACACACACACACACACACACAAACACACAAACACACACAAAAACACACACACAAAAACACACACACACACACACACACACACACACACACACACACACACACACACACACACACACACACACACTCACAGCACACTGCACACGCACACACTGACACACACACAGCACACTGCACAGCACACTGCATACTCTCATAGCACACACTCACAGCACACTGCATACATTCACAGCACACTGCACACACTCACAGCACACTGCACACACTCAGCACACACTCGCAGCACACTGCATACACTCACAGCACACTGCCTGCACTCACACCACACTGCAGACACTCACAGCACACTGCACACACTCACAATACACTGCACATACTCACAGCACACTGCACACTCACATCACACTGCATACACTCACAGCACACTGCATACACTCATAGCACACTGCATACACTCATAGCACACTGCACACACTCACAGCACACTGCACACACTCACAGCACACTGCACACACTCAAAGCACACTGCACAAACTCACAGCACACTGCACACATTCACAGCATACTGCACACACTCACAGCACACTGCACACACTCACAGCACACTGCACACACTCACAGCACACTGCACACACTCACAGCACACTGCACACACTCACAGCACACTGTATACACTCACTGCACACACAGCACACTGCACACACTCACAGCACACTGCACACACTCACAGCACAATGCACACACTCACAGCACACTGCACACTCACACTCACAGCACTGCACACTCACAGCACACTGCACACTCACAGCACACTGGATACACTCACAGCACACTGCACACACTCACAGCACACTGCACACACACACACACACACACACACACACACACACACACACACACACACACACACACACACACACACACACACACACTGCACACACGCACACGCACACGCACACGCACGCACGCACGCACGCACACACACACACACACACACACACACACACACACTCACAGCACACTTCACACTCACATCACACTGCATACACTCACATCACACTATATACACTCACAGCACACTGCACAAACTCACAGCACACTGCATACATTCACAGCACACTGCATACACTCACAGCACACTGCACAAACTCACAGCACACTGCATACATTCACAGCACAATGCACACACTCACAGAACACTGCACACACTCACAGCACACTGCACACACTCACAGCACACTGCAAACTGCACACACTCACAGCACACTGCACACACTCACAGCACACTGCACATACTCACAGCACACTGCACACTCACAGCACACTGCACACTCACAGAACACTGCACACATTCACAGCACACTGCACAAACTCACAGCACACTGCATACATTCACAGCACACTGCATACACTCAAAACACACTGCAAATACTCACAGCACACTGCACACACTCACAGCACACTGCACACACTCACAGCACACTGCACATACTCACAACACACTGCACACACTCACAGCACACTGCACACACTCACAGCACACTGCACACACTCACAGCACACTGCACACTCACAGCACACTGCACACTCACAGCATACTGCATGCACTCACAGCACACTGCATACACTCACAGCACACTGCATACACTCATAGCACACTGCATACACTCATAGCACACTGCACACACTCACAGCACACTGCACACACTCACAGCACACTGCACACACTCACAGCACACTGCGCACACTCAAAGCACACTGCACAAACTCACAGCACACTGCACACTCACAGCACACACTCACAGCACACTGCACACACTCACAGCACACTGCACACACTCACAGCACACTGCACACACTCACATCAGACTGCATACACTCACAGCACACTGCATACACTCATAGCACACTGCATACACTCATAGCACACTGCACACACTCACAGCACACTGCACACACTCACAGCACACTGCACACACTCAAAGCACACTGCACAAACTCACAGCACACTGCACACTCACAGCACACACTCACAGCACACTGCACACACTCACAGCACACTGCACACACTCACAGCACACTGCACACACTCACAGCACACTGCACACACTCACAGCACACTGTATACACTCACTGCACACACAGCACACTGCACACACTCACAGCACACTGCACACACTCACAGCACACTGCACACACTCACAGCACACTGCACACTCACACTCACAGCACTGCACACTCACAGCACACTGCACACTCACAGCACACTGCACACTCACAGCACACTAAATACACTCACAGCACACTGCATACACTCCCAGCACACTGGATACACTCACAGCACACTGCACACACTCACAGCACACTGCACACACACACACACACACACACACACACACACACACACACACACACACACACACACACACACACACACACACACACACACACGCACGCACACACACACACACACACTCACAGCACACTGCACACTCACATCACACTGCATACACTCACAGCACACTATATACACTCACAGCACACTGCACAAACTCACAGCACACTGCATACATTCACAGCACACTGCATACACTCACAGCACACTGCACAAACTCACAGCACACTGCATACATTCACAGCACAATGCACACACTCACAGCACACTGCACACGCTCACAGCACACTGCACACACTCACAGCACACTGCAAACTGCACACACTCACAGCACACTGCACACACTCACAGCACACTGCACATACTCACAGCACACTGCACACTCACAGCACACTGCACACTCACAGAACACTGCACACATTCACAGCACACTGCACAAACTCACAGCACACTGCATACATTCACAGCACACTGCATACACTCAAAACACACTGCAAATACTCACAGCACACTGCACACACTCACAGCACACTGCACACACTCACAGCACACTGCACATACTCACAACACACTGCACACACTCACAGCACACTGCACACACTCACAGCACACTGCACACACTCACAGCACACTGCACACTCACAGCATACTGCATGCACTCACAGCACACTGCATACACTCACAGCACACTGCATACACTCAAGGCACACTGCACACACTCACAGCACACTGCACACACACACACACACACACACACACACACACACACACACACACACACACACACACACACACACACACACACACACACACACACACACACACACTCACAGAACACTGCACACACACACACTGACACACACACAGCACACTGCACAAACTCACAGCACACTGCATACTTTCACAGCACACTGCACACACTCACAGCACACTGCACACACTCACAGCACACTGCACACACTCACAGCACACTACACACACTCTCAGCACACTGCACACACTCACAGCACACTGCACACACTCACAGCACTCTGCACACACTCACAGCACACTGCACATACTCACAGCACACTGCACATACTCACAGCACACTGCACACTCACAGCACACTGCACACTCACAGCACACACTCACAGCACACTGCACACACACACACTGCACACACACACACACACACACACACACACACACACACACACACACACACACACACACACACACACACACACACACACACACACACACACACACACACACACACACACACACACTGCACACACACACACTGACACACTGACACACACACACACACACACACACACACACACACACACACACACACACACACACAGTCTCACACAGTCAAATTCACTTCACACACACGCACACACGCACGCACGCACGCACGCACACACTCACAGCACACTGCACACACTCACAGCACACTGCACACACTCTCAGCACACTGCACACACTCACAGCACACTGCACACACTCACAGCACACTGCACATACTCACAGCACACTGCACACTCACAGCACACTGCACACTCACAGCACACTGCACACACGCACACTGCACACACACACACACACACACACACACACACACACACACACACACACACACACACACACACACACACACACACACACACACACACACACACACACACACACACACAGCACACAGCACACTGCACACACACACTGACACACACACAGCACACTGCACAGCACACTGCACAGCACACTACATACACTCATAGCACACACTCACAGCACACTGCACACACTCACAGCACACTGCACACACACACACACACACACACACACACACACACACACACACACACACACACACACACACACACACACACACACACACACACACACACACACACACACACACACACATACACACACACACACCACACTGCACACACACACACACACTGACACACTGACACACACACACACACACACACACACACACACAGTCTCACACAGTCAAATTCACTTCACACACACACGCACACACGCACGCACGCACGCACACACTCACAGAACACTGCACACACTCACAGCACACTGCACACACTCTCAGCACACTGC
>NC_134485.1:291660344-291857844 GCF_040206685.1 Ascaphus truei
CAGTGGATGTAAGGCAGTATTGTTCCTTGAGACATTCTGGAAGTTCAGGTACTGTCCCATCTGTAGACATTTCTCCATGTTGTAAGAGGAGATTGCTGAAATAGTGTGATGGTGCTTGTCTCCAATCAGGAAGTGGACCCGCAGGGCTGAGGTAGGGATGCAGAAAAGCCAACCAGATCTCAGGGACAGAGTCCTGTTAGAATATCCATAGCCGGTAAGCAGGCAGGAGATCAAGGCTGGCGATAGTGATGCAGAATCTATGGTCTAGGAGACAGGCAAAAGTTCAGAACAGACAGCAGTGGTGCAAAGTCCTGGTGACAGGCAAAAGGTCAGGACAGGCAGAAAGCAGCAAGGTTGGGGTCATGGTCTGGGGTCAGCAACAAAGGAATCCAAACAGGCAACAGGGAAAGGCATGACAGCGAATACCTACAGGAGCTGCAAAACTTAGAACTTTGCTCGGCGACTCCCACTGGGAACTGCAGCCTTAAATAGCAGACTGCCAGTAACCAAAATGGCTGAACTGAGGAGAAAGGGCAGGCAAACTGGAAAACCCAAATAGTAGAAAAACCGGTGCACGGATCGGACAGAATCCATACATATAGGCCATTTTTGTGTATCTTCTTGCCCCACGCAGGCACCACATGAGAGACCACCACTGCTTCAGAAGATTTGCTGGAGGAGGGCAGTCTGATCTACAGTGGGAAGGAATGAAAATAGTGCGCTACTAAAGTGATGGTCTAAGTGCAATAAAACAAAAAAATGAATACAATAATCAAGGGAAACTATTATCCAAACATATACAAATACAGTGAAATAAAACACAGGTGCAATAAGCTGTATCTAATAAAATAATAAAGTAAAGTCCCATAGAATAAACAAAGGGTGAAATCTTATCTGTGATGAAATATGTGGTTCCGATTTTGAGATAAAGCCAGAGATCTCAGGCGTGTACTGCTCTCCGTGTGAGGTTTTTCGCTCCTCCGTTAGTACGTTAGGAAAGAAAAAGTGAAAGCAAATAAAACGCTCGTAGAAAAGTACAGTTTTCATAAAAAATACATAAAAAAGCATAGTGCTTTACATTCACATGGTGTCCATAAATAAAAGCCTTCACTCTTTTAAAGGGATGTGGCACCCACTCGGAGGGTCCTGTAACATCCTATGATATATATATATATCGTATCCTTGTGTTTGTCTGCTGCTCTATGCTCCATCTTCCTCTAACTAAAAATTGTATCTATTCTAAACATTCCCTCTTTAGGTTCTATCCCTACTTTTTTTTAAAAATGTAAAAAAAAAAATATTTTTGTTTTTAATAGTAAGGCCTTTGTACTTTTTTTATGTGCTTGCTTTTCTTACTATTAGTAAGTACCTTTTGAAAGCACCCTTAGTCACTCCTATGGAAATGCTGCTGTCATGTTAGGGTTAAAATACCTTGATTTTAAAGATACACCTGGTATACATCTGTAGCCATGTGTTAAAAATGGTATACAGTTCTCTCTCATGCTGGCAGTAAGCCTGGTAAGTATACAGGGTTGCCAGCATCAATCATGGAGGTTTGCCCTCACACTTTGGTGAGGTGTTATATGTACATGAGGGGAGTGGTAACAGACCTTGTTTTCATTGTTAGTGACACAGGAGGTGGAGTCATTTCCTTGGTATATAAGACACAGCACTGCCCAAACTTAGAGTTCTTGGTTAAGTTGAAGGCCAAGGGTGATAATTAAGAGTGATTCTACAGCAAATAGTCTGACCTGCAGCAGTAAGGCTGGCAGGGCCTACACTGTGTCCAGGGACCTGGCACAGGTGGTGATCTCCCTGAGGGGAGAGGTGATCCAACTCCATTGGGAGGGCAGATAGATCTTCTGAAAGGAGAGTACAGAAGAAGATGAGTGGCTAAGCTGTTTGCTGCGAGGGGCAGTCTGCCTATACCATCAGCAATAAAGATGCCTTTGTTCACAAGAACCCCAATGTGCGAGTGTGAAGTTACTCCACAGCGGAAGGCACCACCGAGGAGTTCCTCATCAGAACCATCTCCTTGCGGACGCAGAGATCCTGATGAGGTGGAGGCGCTGCACTGTATATAGGTAGGACTCAAGCACACTACCTCAGCTGCCTGTCTAGGTTGACATTCCCTATACACCATCATGCGGGAGACTCAGGAGTCCTGTTGCCAACAGGTGCACCATCAGACACGACTATGTAATGGGGACTGGTTAGACCACAGGGGCCAATGTGAGATTGGGTGGGTCAGGAAGGTCCAGAAAAACCGTTACACATCCAATTAATTAGTTTAGCAAAGATAGGAAGCGCTCTAACATAAATAAAGTCCAAACTTTTAGAGATATGTTGGTATGGTACAAAATTATGCACACTTCTTCATTAGGGTAGAGAGGGGGGGAGGGAGGGGTGGGAGGAGAAGACAAGGGAAGAGAGATGTTGAATCAAACTTTTTGGGTGGAGACACACTCACATTAAATCTCCAATATCTTGAGCTGATGTCTCCTCCTCTATGTGTGATTGGGTGGGTTGTAGGTGAGGAAATGCCCTCTGGTATCTTCCTTGACAAAAAATAAAAGGGAGAAAAAAATAGTGCAATACAATTTAATTAAACAGTGGGTGGATGAGATTTAAAACTTACAAGTGTTTTTCTTACTGTGGCCCTCCCCTTTCTCTTCTACTTTGCACGTATTACACGTCGTGGAGCCGCAAGCAGAGTGACGCGCCCGAGGACATTTCACCCTTTTCTACCCATATTCCTACAGAGGTTGGTGAATCACCTCTGAAAGACTCAGGCAGCGGAACCACTCTGTGGAAAGGACTGAAGCTACACATTGAATAGTAGGCTAAATTTTCTGGCGCAAATTTTCTCTCTTTTCCCATGTTGATATGGTGCAGCTTGAACAGTTGAATTGTTCCCAAATCCCGGCAGCAGCAAAAATGTTCACAATGTTTAGCACATTTAAACAATGCAGAGAGATACCGGTACCCATACTGGGGCCTGTAACTTGGGAAGCAGGGCCCCCTGTGGCTGAAATTAATGCAGTTCAGCTCTGGAGATCCCCTGCTTCAATACTGTGCTATTAAAATAAAATAAAAGCAGCTTCATTACGTGAACGCTTGCCGCTAAGGCAATGAAGGGGTAACACCTATGCCTTGTTTATTGGGGTAGAAGGGGTGGAAGGAAGGGCGAGAAAAAAAGGGAGGGGGAGAAGATATATCTTTATTTATAAAATGTTTTATCTGGAAGTAATTTGTAAATTATAGTGATAAAAGGCGCTAACTACTTAAAATGACAATGAGTGCAAATACCAAGTGCAATTAACAATGTGTGCTCAATATTAAACCAAAATGAAAACAAATATTACATAACCCTGCTCAAACCCTCTGGTGGAACCTGTTTCACGGGTTCCAGGAAGAAAGAAATTGTCTGAAATTTACCTGGAAGTAATACATTGAGAGTTGCCTCTCGTTTTTATGTATTTCCTGGGCCAGATTTATGCTGACAATACATGGTTACATTAAATGAACAGAGGTTTATACATTACATTTACAGATATTTTATGGACAGTTTGAGATAATATGATTATGGGCGTATGTAACAGTTACAGAGAAGATTAAAATGTGAGACAGCCGAAGACTTGAAATTATTTAGACAAGGTAGTTTTGAGAGTCTGTTAGGTTGTTGCAGTCGTGAAGTGCACAGTAAGGGAAGGAGGAGTGACTAGATTCCTTGATCAACCTTGGGGCGGCGAACAGTCTTTTGCAGTCAGATCTCAAGTGATAAGTGTGTGGTAGGGATGAGGAGTTTGTTTAGTTAGGTGGGTAGCTTGTCCTGAAATTATTTGAAGGCAAGACAGGAAACATGTAATTTGCGCCTTGACCCAAGGGAAAGCCAATCTAATTCTTGAATAATTTCACAGTGATGTGTTTTGTGGTTACATTGTAGGATAATGGCATATTCCTTTGTAGAGGATGTCTAGTTTGCTAAGGTGAGTTTGTGGTGCTGAACCATATACTATGTCCCCATAATCTATAATTGGCATTAGCATCTGCTGTGCAAAGCGCTTTTTGACCAGTGGTCTTAGGGAGGATTTGTTCCTATAAAATACACCCAATTTGGCATAGGTCTTGGATGTATCAATATGCAACCCAAATGTTAAATGGAAGCCAATCTACTGTATGTGCTCAGATATTTAAAAATTGTGACAGGGGCCATGATGAAGTCAGAGTTGGTTCTTATCTGTAGCTCTGTCGTTGGTGGCTTTAGAAATGTAGACTTTAGTCCCAAATACCATTGTCAGTGTTTAAAAATAGTTTGTTTTGGGAAATCCAGAAGTCAAGTCTTGAAAAATTAGATTGGAGCACATGTCCAAGGTCAGTGATGTTAGGGCTGTGTGCAAATAAGATTGTGTCATCTGCATACTGTACATGTGCATTGAAGCTGCTTTACAAGCTGTAGATAGATCATTAATGAAGACTGAAAAGAGTAGCAGCCCCAAAACAGAGCCTTGCGGAACCTCACAGGTGACATCCAAGGAGTTGCAGTTAGAGTGAGAGATCGACAGATATTGAGATATACTGTACCAGATACTGTAGCTAGGAGTGAATCTGGTGGCTTGTCAGTAGAAAACATCCTAGAGCTCATCTCACTCTATTCCAGTAAAATAGACACTGCTTTTATAAATTATAGAGTGGTGAACTCAATTGAGATAAAATAAGTGGTCTGTCAGTGAGTAATGGTATTGCTGGAGCAATTACTCCTACTTAGCATGCATATATATATATTATATTCTTTGTGGATTTTATTGCCACTGCTCCTAGAAGGATGCATGGCACATCATTGGTGATTTCTTTTGACTTGTTCGCTGTTGAATTATACCCTGTGTTTTCTGTATTGTTATACAATTTCATGTCCTCAACACTCTTTATGATACTGTAAGTGTAGACCTGTTTCCCCCTAAACAAGAAGGCACTGGTGCTGGCTTTACCTGTTGGCTCACAGAGAGCCTGAGCCTCTGCCATGGAGAGCCTGAGGTGCAATAATGACGATATCGGTGCAGCGCCTCCACCTGAGAGGGATCCCAGCATAGTGTGAGGAGCCCCTTGCAGGACCAATTAACAATACTAACAAACAGGGTAAAATAACAATACCTTTACTCAACAACTTATATCTTAATGGCTCTATAATGATTACTAATGGTACAACTACTCTTCAGCCCCGCATGGCCATGACCCACCACCGTGTAGCCAAAACCGTGTCCCAAAAGTCCCACACCCAACCCCCAATGTGTGAGACGCTGCAGCCCTCTATGGAAAGTGTAGCAATGGTTGGTGCACTTGCTGAAAAAGGTACCTGCCGGGTGCTCCAGCACCCAGGCACGTTGACTGGAGGGCAGATGGTTATCCAGCGATGTCCTCCGCGATGATTCTGCCTCCGTGTGGGGTGGTATCCTGCTGGTGTGTCCCACTGTGATGATAGTCTCTGTATCTTCCAACATGGTCTGATCCCAGACCACAATTAGCAGGGATGCCTTGCTTAGCAGCGGTGTCCCTAACTACTCCAATAGCTAATGGGGCAGGGTCCCTACCTAAGGGCCTGCCCCTAAAGAAACAACAAACTATACTTGTGAGTCGGGGCCTAGCTGGGGCCTAGGGGGAAATCTGGCCTAGTGCAGAGTGTCACAGACCCCTGCACACATACCTCCTCCCCTGTCTGTGTCCCATCTCCGACTGCCTTGTCATCCCCAGCGCACGAGAATGTATCTATCTCAGGCAGGGAAATCCTACAGCCCTATTGGCTGATTTGCACCATGTGATAATTTGCCCCTATGCACTATGGGGCTTATAGTCCCCAGAGCCTATTCCCTATGTCCACTGCTTGCGCCTAGCGATCTGCGCCTGCGCAAACTGTAATGGCCACTGCTACTCTTCTACGCATACGGGACTCACTGCACATGCGCGCGCATATCAAACATTTCGGCGCCCTACGGAGGAAGCCACCGGCGAGTCCGTCGCCACCTGCACATCCCTCACAGCAATGGAGGCAAGGGGAGGGAACCGGAGGCCTGGGGAGCCATGGGGGACCTGGCTACATAAGTTTGCAGTCTTTTATTAATGATCAATTGTCTTGTTTGAGTGAAATTATTTACTTCTTCTTTCTTCTTCATAAGTTGTTGCTTCTTCTTTTTTAGACTTTTGTTATTTTTTCTTATCTTCTTCACAATATCACAGTTAAATTTTCACACAACTTCAGCTATATGCTTGCAGATAATCTTGAACAGCCCTGTTCGTGTGTCCAAGGATTGCATCTTTCTTCTCGTTTCCTCAGTACTGTAACGGATTTGTCTCATCTGATATTTTCTTATCCTGTTCTTTATTAGAGATTTATCCAGTTTCTGCACCCTCAACTACTATCTTCAAACATTCTTCATAATTATTTGTTAGAGTACCTCATGTATCTCTAGCCAACTTAAGTAAATTTTCAGCTGCTGGTATTTTTGAGGACTTTCATGTTGATTGTTTTAACTTTTCTTTAATCAGTTTTCTTCTTCCCATTTTTGCATTAAGATGTAATTTGCAGTGAACCAATTGGTGATAACTTCACTTATCAAAACGGTGAGGTACTGTGCAGTTTTTAATCATGTGTTTTTTGTTAACTTCGGTATAGTCAATTTCATTCTTGATTCCATTTGGTCCTCTCCATGCCCATTTTCAGTTTGGATTCTTTTTGAAGAATACATTCATGATGTAGAATTCTTTACATTCTGCAAATTCTACCAATTTGTCACCATGCTTATTCATGTTGCTGTTACTATACTTACCAACTGATTCTTCGTCTTTTAGCTGGGCACAAATCTGGGCATTTAAATTGCCTATAATGCTCTTAAAGTTACAATTTTCATTGTTGTTAAGTTACATAGCAGATGAGGTTGAAAAATGATATGTTGTATGTCCATCGATGTCAACCTACAGTATGTTAAATCCTGACTACAGATACTTATCCTATATTTGTATTTACATTATATTGATCCAGGGGAAGGCAAATGAAACACCCCAGTGAAACCCAATTATGTCTTTTAACTGACTTTAGTAATCATATTTCTCCATGGATCAACATCATTTATATGTTTAATTGTTTAGTATGCTGTATCTCTTTGTACTTTTTCTTTCTAAAAAAAGATGTCAAACCTGATGAAGCCGAGTTAACGGCGAAACGCGTAGCTCCAAACCGACAGCCTTTCTTGTCCTGTGGAGGCTTCCGTAGTCGCTTGCAGTCACTCCAGTTCCAGCTTGAAGCAGCTCCTGTTACCGGACGCGGTGACAGAGATACATCACTGCAGGAGTGTACACGGCTTCTACATTTGCTGACAAGGACATTTCTACATGTGAGTGTATACTGTATGTGTTTTTCTACCAATAAATGCTGTTATTTTTATCTGAAATACGCTCCATACATTTTATTGTATTGTGGAAGAACTACGTGGGTGAGAGGTACAGCTGACATCACGTCATCTGACCCAGACCAGTCCGACTGATTGACCTACACACAGACTGTGAAGGAAACTACAAAAGATATCTTTCTATTCTTCTGTGCTTACACATGGCCATGTAAGTAATGCACTTATTGATTATTGCTCTATAACACCACCCTTACTCCCCATTGGGTGCAGATCTGTGCACTCCTCGTTTTCTACACTGTTTTTTACACTGATTTGTATTGTCATAGTTTTGACTGTTTACCACACAGTCTTGCCATTCCCTTCTGGCTGTTGTCCTTTGCTCCCCTGTTGTCTCTCTTTTTTCCAACACTTACACAATTTAGTGCCATCAGCAAATATGGAGACTTTGCTATCTATGCCAAACTCATGGTCAATAATAAACAAATTAAAAAGTAGTGGTGCAGTACCGAACCTTGAAGTACTCCACTTACAACTTTAACCCAGCCTATAAAGGTTCCATTTATGACAACTCTCTATTTTCTATCCTTCAATCAGTTTTCAATCCAGGTTCAAATATTTTTACCGAGATCAATTTCCTTAATTTTATACACTAACCTCTGGTGTGGCACCATATCAAAATCCTTTGCAAACTCTAAATAGATCACATCATCTGCATTACCCTAGTCTAAATTCCTACTTACCTCCTCAAAGAAACTAATAAGGTTAACTTGGCATGACCTATTCTTTATAAATCCATGCTGACTATTACTAATAATGTTGCTATAATGTTGGTATCCATTAGATATTCCTGAATATTATGCAGTATTAAACCTTCAAGTGCTTCCCCATTATTCATGGACTGTTGGACAACCCAACCCGTACACTACTGAACACTGTTGACCCACAAAATCAAAGGAACTTCATTGACATAATGAACTGAAGGGGGAGGGTGCATGCCACAAGAGGGGTGCATGGGTCCACCCCTCTTCCATGCCCAATCCTGTTTTAAACCTGGTCTTCCTTCTCTCCCCTTGCCAGCACAGAGCATGAGGGGGCACATTCCAAAGAGGGAGCTTAACAGGCCAAACGACTGGGAGGAGAGCACATACCATGAAGGGAGTTTAACAGCCTTAGCGGGTGTAGCTCATGCCAGATAGGGGGCTTAATTGTTTGGGGGAGCCCCTGCTGGGAAGGGGACTTTACAGATAAAGAGTGCCCATGCCAGGGAAGGAACATTGCCAGTAGGGGTGTCCATTCCAGGGAAGGAGCTTAAGAACTGTTGGGAGGGCCCATACCAAGGAAGGAACTTAGCAGCTGGGAGAATGTGGAAGAGGAGGAATCCCCCAGCAAAAGGGCATTTGGAGGGAGCCCATGAAAGCAACTAAAACACAGAGAAAGAAGGCGGCCTGTGACAGGTGGCAAAGTCCCCAAATACTGCGCTTGCAGGCCTAGAGGCAGAGAGCATGGAGAATAAAGGTAAAAAAAAGTCCCCACAGGCTCCAGTGCCCCCAGAAAAACCAACAGATGGTGACATGTTGATGACTAACCCTTTGCTAACCACCAATGAGACTGCAATTTCCCTATACCTTAAAATTAGTTTTTGTTCAACTTGCAAAAGTTTGCGAAGAGTCACCCATCTCTATTAGTAATGTCATAGGTTTTGGTATTAAGATTAACATTTTCCTTGCCAGGAGAGACAGCATGAAAATGAAAGTGCCCTATGCAACTATATCAATATTTTATACTGCAGGGGCATAAATAAAAAAAAGCTTTGTGTCTCACCTGACATTTTATTTTTTAACAGATTCTGATTCTCATAAACAAGCAGAAAAGTGCATTCTTCGCATGTGTATTATTAAAAATATAAATGCATCTTAATATTACAATTGTCATTTTAGTACTGTACTTCCCTCATACTACCTAATAAAAACAAAGTATAATTGTGTTAATAGTTTAAAAAAATGAATCTGTTCATTTGTTCTAAATATTAATTAGCCATGGCTTAAACAATTAAAGTTGAATCAATCTGAACTAATTAGCAGTACATACTTGCAGAGAAAGATAAAACCAAATTCTACGTTATTTGCAATTTTGCCAAGTGCTGATGAGATTAATTTTAAAACAAAGATTAAAAAGTAGCAAGGGAAAAAATTGTAAAACAGCGTGTTATTTTTTCCCTAAATATTCCTTATTGAGCATTTTAGCTTGTTTTGCATGAAGAGATTAGAGAACTTTAGTTTAATGTACAGTATATAAATAATTACAGTAAATAAAGTCTTATATTTTTGTTCTGTCTTAAATCTGCCAATGATTATAATAAATGAACCTAGTCTGCAATCACAGATGAAATTGTTCCCATATTTAATAGATATAACATCAATCATTTGAGATGAGTAAGCAGCATGATTATTTAAATCAAGTATGATTGGGTACGTGTAATATCAAATATGTAAATGTTATTTTCATATGTGATAATTGTAGAAAATGTAATCACACATGAAAAACAAAATTAAAAGTCTCACAAAATGTATTTGTTTGTCATTGAATTGCTTAACTTTTTTCAATCATGAATCGAAAAATGTGAGAAAGCAATTGGGAAACTTTTGCAATTTACTTTCATTTACAGTACTTAGAAAACTACAGTACTCATTGTTCTGACATAATTTTGGTGGGAAAAGGCTAAGTTTCATACTGTATAATAGTAATCCCATGTCACAAAAATGTTCAGTGTAACAAATTTTAATAAATACATTGATTTAATTAAAAGGAAACACTTTATAGAGATATAGCCAACGTTATTGCCCCCGTTATTGTGCAGTAATTCACTAAATTGTGAGACTTTTCACCTCATTGGTTCTTTCTATTGAGGTACAAATCAGAAGATGACATTGGCTACATCTGTGCATGTATTAAATATTACATGTTTTGAAGAACAATCCTACCATACAGTAGCCGGTAACAACTAGACTAGAAGTATCAACCTTCTTGTACCTGTCCTTTTCTTGTTCTATTAAACAATAAGATATAATGAGATTTTGTGTTTTAAGATCAGTACGTAATATAACGTTTTGCTGCATTGGTCATATAATTGTGATGAAAAGTCAATATCTTAGTGCTAGAGATGTTCAAAACCTTCACATAAATTTGTAAACATGGCGAATTGTGGACATGTAAGTATGTATATCATTATTTGTATAGTACCGACAGTGTACTCAGAGCTTTACAAAGACAATAAAGTACAGGGAATTATAATAATACAATAAGCACAATCCAAGTGGTATGTTGGGAGACACAGAGACAGTAGGTGAGGGAATAAGAGCAGTAGATGCCAGTGCTTGGCCACTAGAGAGCAATTTTTTTTGTCGGATATGAATCCACAACCGATCGGCCAGTTCCTTTGGTCTGAGGATTCCCGTGGAACAATCTCAAAAAGGGTGATTTGAGTTTTGCGAATTTATTATTTTTTATTATTATTATTATTATTACCAATACACTCTGCGTGGATGGATTTTGCAGAATCCAATCCGCGGATTCAGCAATCCGTTGGCAGATTTGTAAGAATCCACCAACAGATTGATGAATCCGTGGATTGGATTTTACAAATTCATCAACGGATTGTATCCAATGGCGGATTTTGATGAATCCATGCGGATTAAAACCGACCAAATCCGTCTGCGGATTTTATACCGTAAATGGATTTTGAGGGGAAAATGCGAGAAAATTCAGGAAACGGATTTGGGTGGATTCGCCCATCTCTATTGTCCACAATGGTTGGTAGGAGCGACTATGGGTAAGGGATAGTAGCTATGAGTCCAGGCTATTGGGATGCTTAATTTAAGAGGTACATTTTCAGGTTGGTCGGTATAAACTGAGATGGTTTAACACAAGGCAGGCAGCCATCAGTTTGTTCTGCCGAGTGGGCTTCAGAACAAGCACTTGCTGCCCAGGGATGAATTCTGTACTACGTGCATGCTGGTTGCACCAAGTCTTCTGCTTGGTCAGAGCCTCCCTGAGGTTAGCTTGTGCCAACCCCATAAGCATTTCCAACAGGTCCCTGAGATCTACCACATACTTCAGCATAGAAGCATCAGCATTGTTAGTCTCCCCTTCCCATCCTTCATGGAATAGGTCAAGAGGTCCCCGTACCCTGTGTCCATTTAGAAGCTTGAAGGGAGAGAAGCCAGTGGATTCTTGTGGTACTTCTCGGTATGCAAATAGCAAATTCTGCAGATGAATCTCCCAGTCTTTTCCTTTAGCCTCTATGAATGACAAAAGCATCTGCTTCAGGGTACCATTAATTATACGGATATTGGATTCCAGAAAATCCCAGGGCAGACTACAATATCTCATCCACTGGAGAGGATATATCCTTTAGGAAAACTACTGGATCAATTCCAAGGATGCCCATGCCCTTTCTCTGGTCCAGGGAAAGTATCAGAAAACATACAGAAAACCTCCATTATGAGTGGGGGATAAATGAGGAAATTCAAAGTGCCTTTGAAAGAGGAAAATCTTGCATTCCTCTTAATAAATGGATAATAATTCCCTGGAGGTATACTGTAGGCGAGTTATGTGGAATCCGCACCCCTAAATCCTCATTGGGAAATGTCCATACACTACCGACACGCTTTATTACTCTGCGGCCAGATCCTCAAGCCGGGAGATTTCCCGGCTTGCTAGTGGCCGCCCCTCGGCGTGCCGCGCGTCATAGACGCGCGGTCACGCGTCTTCAGGAGCGTGCGCCCCCTGCACGCGCGTCCAGGGGCTCCCCGAGGGAGCCCTGGTGTCCCGCGATCGCGGGACAGCGGCAGGGGGTTCCGGGGGACCCGGTGGACCTGGCGGACCTGGCAGCGGTAGGGAGAGCGCCCCGATCGGAGGGCGCTCTTCCGCTGCTTCGGTGCGCGCCCGTCACTCTCGGGCGCGCGCCAGGCTACTGCTGCGGCCAAGAACGGGCAAATGCTCGAATAATGAGATGACGTCATCAATCAGCTGGAGGCAGGGGAACTCCTATATCAGCTGCGGCAGCCGCAGTCTGTTTAGTATTCTCGTTGACAAAGGGCGACGGCCCGAAACGCGTTCGAGACTTTTAACATATCCCATGCCATGATGTCTACCATGGAATAAAGGATTTTTAACAGCGGTATCTAGCCCCCTTCTTACTGCAATTGCTGTGCTCCGTTCTTTCCTTGAGGATATCTTGTAAATGCTCGAATAAACTTGGCCGCAGCAGTACATAGATATCTTTAGCAACGCATCCAGAAAAAGGTAAATCCAACGTACTCACTTTTTTCTTCCTCCCCAACTCAAGGAGTGTAACGCTGTGCTGCTCGCAGACCAGACCAATCCCCAGTACTGAGGTGGGAAGGTAGTGTACCACGCACCCATAGCAGTGAGGGTGTGCCCGGAGTGTGGTAGGGTGTGTTGCCGGATCTAGTGAGAGAAGAATGGTTAAGTACTTGCCAAGTCCGGGGCGCCAGAGGTCTGAGTAGTGAGTGCGTAAGCCAAGGGTCGAGGGAGAAAGCAGCAAAGTCGTAGTCCGTAGCCAAGTCAGAGAGGTACACGTAGTCAGAGGGAAGCCAGGGTCCAGATCCAGAAAGGGTACGCAGACAAGCCGAAACAGCAACACGAACTGGAAGAAAACAGAGAGCCAAGCACAGTACTCCAAAAAGCACAAGGCTACTAGAAGCTATTCAGAGTGAGGAAGAAGAGGAAGGACTGGGGTAATAATAATAATAATAATAATAGCATGTTCTTGTATAGCGCCGCTAGTTATACGTAGCACTTTACATAGACATTTTGCAGGCACAGGTCCCTGCCCTATGGAGCTTACAATCAATGTTTTTTTGGTGCCTGAGGCACAGGGAGATAAAGTGACTTGCCCAAGTTCACAAGGAGCCGACACCAGGAATTGAACCAGGCTCCCCTGGTTCAAACTCAGTACCAGTCAGTGAATTTTACTCACTGAGCTACTCCTTCTCCAATAAATAATAAAGGAAGGCAGACCAATGGATGGCAGGGGAGGAACGGAGGTGTGTCTGGGTTGCCTCATGGATAGGCTCAGGGGAAAAGAGGAGGAGGAAGCCAGGTGTGTGGTTGGACAGTTAGGTGGAGCATTCCGCGATGAGCGGGGGCAGGGCCATGAGTACAGGTTAGAGACATAGAAGGCGGGGTGCGCGCTCGCCCTGTAAGACCTGCGCGCGCGTGACCCGGAAGTGCGGCAGCGCGCCTCGCTGCAGGAGGAGAAGGCAGCCGCGCATAACTGCCGAGGGGGAGGCCCGACTGGCAATGCGGGGGCTGCCGCTGCGGGTGTCCGTCCAGGTAGGGGGGGGGGGACACGCCACTGGGGACGTGTCCTCTGGTTCCTTACACTTTGGCTCAGAGGCTTGTAAGAAGCCTAGAATACCAGCTGTTAAGATAGGGACTGGGAGAGTGATTTAGCCCTTACAATGGGATAGCCTGGTGGTTTATTTTTATGCATAACATATACAGTATATGTGACACTGTGAAGGTATTTGATATGGTAAGATTAAACAGCTTAACTTTTTTGCTACAATTGCTATAACACAAAACTTTATAATTAGAGAGATTGTGAAGATTATATACCATTACTAATGTTTCACAAAAACTGATGTAATTTAAAGATAGTAACAGCTACAAATTAAATGCCCAAATTTTCCTTTGAAAGTAATTGGATTAGTCAATACATATTTCCAAAGAACTGTAAAAAGCTGTTTTTTTTGTCAGATGAAAAAAATGATAAACAATGTAACTTTTATTTTAACAGTTGTTTCTTTTATCCACCTTCAGAATTAGAAACACATTTCAAATCAATGTATTCTGAGAGATATGACATAATTGTCAAGTACCCTAGAAAATAATGGTCATGTCAGACCACTTATTTTGATTTAAGACAATGCATTCATTTGTTCTGTTTGCCATTTTAGGAAATGGCAGTCTCAGAGAGATTGACTATAATAGCTACAGTATTTATGTTGCCATGTGTAAAAGGCCAGAATGTTTTCAGTCGGTATTGGTCTGTTATGTCTAATGATTACCTTTTAACCAATCAGTTTTAGTTAGTGGTATATATTCTTCTAGATTCTCTTTATATGGATATTTCCTCTTATGCATGTCTAAACAAGGGATAATCGATATTATGATACTCCTCTACTCCAAAGTGCATATTTCATGGTCTGAATGGGAGTAGTGGATTCTTTAGGTAAGCCATGATTAACTCTATGTTATTAGACATAATGAAAGGCTGTGCTAATGAAATAACCAATGTCCATTATTAAATGGATATGATTATCTGTATAGATATGCATTAACTTCCCGGAAAATAACAGCTGTTACTGATTTTGGTAATGAGCATTTATGAGCCTTGAGTTAATGGACCTCTGTGGATCTGGGTCTACGTGTAATCTTTACATAACACTCAAAGCTACCGTATGTGTTGCTGCATATCACTCTTCCTTCATGAGTTAACAATTAATCTCATGTTCTTCAAAATTTGTTCTCAGTATGGTGGGTAACAATATATATATATATATATACACACACACACACACACACACACACACACACACACACACACACACACACACACACACACACACACACACACACACACACACACACACACACACACACACACACACACACACACACACACACACATATATATGTTATACAGGTACAAGACCCAGGTACATGCTGGGCACATGCTACAACATTTCAGTGTTTGTTCTCAGTATGGTGGGTAACAATATATATATATATATATATATATATATATATATATATATATATATATATATATATATATATATAATCAAAAAATAAATAGATGATAATCTCAAGAATATTATGGTGAGGAGTAAAGTATTCAGCAGTACAACTGAATGCGGGACAAAACCATGCCAGGACCCAAGATGCAAAACCTGCGCAATGCTCTACACAGCGGACACAATACAAATACCACACAGGAATCGGGAATACAAAATCAGAGGAAGGTTCACCTGTTCTTCCAGCAATGTCGTGTACCTCATCATGTGCATGAAATGCCCAGGGGGCTGCTACTACATAGGTGAGACAGGGCAGGGGCTAAACAAGAGAATGAACCTGCATCGCCACAGCATCACACGCGGTACAAGAGACAGTCCTGTTGGCGAACATTTCTCTGACTCTGGCCATAAGATGAACGATCTGAGGGTTGCCATACTCAAAGGTAATCTTAAAACCCCGAAAGAGAGATGGTTGCATGAATACAAATTTATGCAACTGTTCGGGACACTTAGCAGTGGCCTAAACAGAGATCGAAATTTTATGAGTCATTACTGACACTAGTGAACTCTCGTCCCATGAGCGCTAAAGGCCATGTCTATACATACTGTGCTATATGTATGCACACACAGCTGTCTCTCACACACACTAATACTCCTTGTTTTTCCATCCCTATACACCAATAGGGATCACTAAGTATCCACACACACTTTTAGTTGTGCTACAAACTCTCACATTTCCACACCCACCCACACCATTTACATCCACTCCCACTCCACACACACCTTGTGTAAAGCACTGTATATATATTTTATTCACACTGATACACATACACACTCTTTCTTCACTTGCTTTCAGTAACCTTTTGACACCTCTAGCCATAAAACACATCCACACCGGGGGAAGGAACAGCACAGATAACATTCCAAGAGACACTGTTTTTAAGTATACCTTTTGCTTCATTCATTGTAACATCGCCGGAAGAAGAGATGAGTGTATCTCGAAAGCTCGCACAAATAAAAGCATTTCGTTAGCCACAGAACGGTATCATCTATCTATTTTTTGATTATTGAAGCTCGGCTAACACGGTACTGATACCTCTACATGAATATATATATATACACACACACACACACACACACACACACACACACACACACACACACACACACAAATATATATATATATATATATATATATATATATTGTGACATAGTCCAAAGATGTTAGGCAGCTTTCTGCCCCGTTTTAGAGCAGAAAGTACAGGAATAGTTAATGATCCGTTCCACAGCTTCCCATTAACTCAGGCAGCTGGATGGAAAATCCAGACCACAGATTACAATGGCTCTAGTTCTCCCTCACCTGCTCTTCTAATCACATGCACAGGTACTTAGAGCAGAGAGGTTTTGCATTTCACTCTCTCTCCTTGGAGCCTGGGGGCTGGGGGTGTCGCTGCTCCCCTGCATCCAGTATCGGGGTTGACGGCCCCTCCACGTATCACAGTACCAGAGGATTTGCCTGGACTCCACGAACAGATAAGACAAAACAAATGGTTACTGCTGTTGCTAAAAGATTGTGCTGTATCTTGTGTCCCTAAATGAGAGAGCATTGTTTTAAGCTGGGGAACCAGTTTAGTTGGCCAGCAGCTGTTAGAGAGACTGATTCTGATGTGTAGTTAGATCCCTGAAAGGGATAGGATTTGCTTATATGATTTTGGTTTTATTTCTTGAAATAACAGTGTGGGAAATATTGTAACACTGAAATGTGTGAACTGCTGAATGAAAGTATCTGAGTACCTCTAACCTACACATGTTAAAGCTGCAGTACCTTAATTGGATGAAAATAAAGCAGGCAGAAGCCTGAGTTAAGCAGCATAATACTTTGCATGATCCTGTTTGTTGTATAATTAACCCTAGAAGACTGTGTCGGGAAGAACCCAGACAGACGTCAGCACTACAAAAGAGGGGCGTTTGTCACATATGGTGGAGAATGCGGGCAGACACTAAAAAGTCTGTGGGTTTGCAAATAAATGCGGGGGTTTAAAATGGCCGCCGAGCTGAACTAAAGTACAGATGCTATGAGTGAAGTCTGTCCCACTGTGTATATCAGTTGTGCTTCTAGCATACACAGAGAATGTGCGAAGTGTGGATGCAATAGCACCCTGAACCCAAACAGAAAACCAAAATGTTTTGCTGAAAAAAAAAAAATTTGCATCTAGCAAGTGCTGTTTGTAAAGCTAATGCCTTTTGCTGAAGTGAGTGAATTTGCAGCTAGCAAGTGCTGTATGCAAGTTGCTGAAGTGAGTGAAATTGCAGCTAGCAAATTGTCCCTGCCGGGTTTCTAAAATGGCCGACGTGAAATGTTTGTTGTGTAATGTACGTAACCATACAAAACAGTGTCCCTTCAGGCCATACTATGATCACGACCCTGGAGGAGAGCCGTACCCGCAGATGAATTTAGTATGCGGGGCCTGTCGTGAAGTAGGTCACATGGAAGATGTGTGCCCCAAAATTTTCAAAGACAAACAGCTGCAAAAGCAAGCAACGCCCTGTGAGTGCAAGCAAGATGTGGAAGCTGATAACAGTGAGTGTGTGCCCAGTACCACTGATATCTCTGGAGCTAATAAAGCAAAAAGAAAGAAAACTGTTCCTCAAGTCACAGGGGAAGTGAACGAGCCACTTGAACCTGCACTGTCAGGACATGCGTCAGAAAGGCGCCGAGATGAGCAACAGCCCATAGGGCCTGGCGCAATCGTCCCAGGAATGACGACACGCCTAGAGATGACAAAGGCTACTGCTACCATCATAGGCAGAGAGCCAAGCGAATCAAAGAAAACAAGAACTGACTGGAAACTATGCTATGAGATGTCCCAGAAAGATGTGCAAAACTTCATCACAGAGTTAGGGGTTTCTCGGTAAGAGGCTAGCACGCTTAAAGCAGAGCTGGAACTCTCACGCCATGAGGTCTACGCTCGCAGCACAGAGCTGTGTACATTGAAGGAAACCTATGAGAATACCCTGAGTAATTTAGAGACTGTAAAAAGAGAGAATGTAAGTCTGACACAGGAAAATTCAGACTTGACTGACCAGATCAGTGAAGGTGATGAGAAGCTTCACCAAGCAGAAAAAGTGGAGAAGCAATTGATCCAGGAAAAGTTAGAAATGCAGGAAGCACTGCAGAATACAGAATCAGCGGCGATCCAGGCGACACAAACTGCAGAGCTCCAAAAAATGGAGGCGCTGATGCAAACCCAGAGCAAGCACCAGATAGAGGTGAAGACCCTGAGGGAGGTCTGGCACGATCAGGTTGAAGAGCTGCAGAAGCAGATGGCTGAGCGCGAGATACAGTGCGCCAAGAGAGAGGAGATCTCCGTCCGTCAGGTGGTCTGCCTGACATTGCGCTATGAAAGCGAGATGGCCGATATCTACAAGCAGCTGGACCACACGGCAAATGAGGGGGCCCGGCTGCAGCTGGAGCTGGACAAGACCCAGAAGGAGCACCTGCAGCTGCAGGTCAAGAATAGAGAAAATGAAACAGAGTTAAACCTCGCTCTGAAACAGATGACGGACATGGGAGAAGCGGCTAAAGTGGTTCAGTCGGGCTATCAATCCTACCTCCTAACCAAGCAAGCTGTACGTTCCTATACGTGTATCTTCAATGCTGTTGCAATATTACGATTTGCTATAAAGATGAAGTTGGAGAAAGAGATTCCAAGGCTAAAAGAGACACGGTCACAAAAGGAGACCAGGGAACGTAAACTCAATGCCCTCACTGATGACAAAGAGGAAGGAGAAAGAATTGACTTTGATTGTGCTGCTGTTATTCCAGAAACAGATAGGCACCCTCCTGAGAATATTCTCCCTGATCTGGGATTCAAAAATCCAGATCCTCAATTTCATTTACGTTGTCCAGAAGATTATCAAACTAGTGGACACACCCAGGACACCACAGAAGATGTTTTAGCCAAGTGGGTGGCAGTTCCTGAAAACACAAACTTGTTGACAGATCCTGATGACGTGGTTAATATGGACTACGTTTGTACAGAGGCAACTAGGTCTCCAAAACCCAAAGGCCTGGTAATGGCCACAAAAGGGAAATCAAAGATTGAAAAGAAAAAACAACGAAGGTTAACACGGCGCCTGAATAGTTCCATATCTCACCAATCTGGACCACACTGTGGAGCCAAGGAGAATCCGGTCCAAGGGTCTCATCAGAAGCTAAAGAAACAGTCCAGTCATTTGCAGGTTGCAGCGGGCTATGAAATAAAGTCAAAGGACTGGAAGTCAAAAAAAAAAAAAAATATGTTTGGGGGAACTGACCGATTTATTTTTTTTATTACACGTGTGGACTATGTCACGGACACTTAACTATGCAAATAAGCATTTTGTCAATATTACAATGTTATATTGGTTCTCTGTGTTGAAAATGTAGCTAAACTACAAATTAATATACAGGGTTGATGGCCCTTAAGATTACAAGGCTGTAGTATAAGGAAAAAAAAATATTGGTTGCTTACAATATGAAAAAAAAAAAAAAAAAAAAAAATGCCCTTTTCGGTTGGTAAATTTATAATGAGGTTCATATTCTAAAAAAAAAAAAAACCCAGGGAGGTAATAGAAATTGTCTGGTTTTGTGAATATATTTAGCAGATCCTGGGTTGTAAGAATGTGTGCTAGACATTTATTTTTCAAAATAGTTCCCTAATAGAGAGAAAAAAAAAAAAAATATGTTTGCCAAGTACTGCACCGACACACTTTATTCGAGCAAATACCCGGTATGTACCTGGCAGATACCTGGAATGCGCCGCTCCTCACCTCTGACAAGCCCCGTTGCATTTGCCTTCCCAGCCTGGGTTCATGCCTGGCTGATGGGCAGCTGATCTGTTAAATGATAATGATTAGGATTTAATAGGCTGCAATGCTTCGCGTGTCTACCAGATGGCATAAATTCATGAATTGTAATGCAGTATATATATATGTACTGTGCAGTATTGCAGCCAGCGGGAATAAAATGCTTCAATCCCTGTCTGGAAAATAACTCAATGCACTCGGGCAGAAAACAGTCACAAACCTCAATACACCCGGGTATACCCGAATTCGTGGGACTAGCCAAGCTCGAATAAAGTGTGTCGCCAGTGTATAGTCTCTTATGACGAAACCTATTGTCCATAATTGCCGTGGAAAAAGTTCATATTCGTGTCATGTGAATGTTTAATATTGTACTGAGGAGTTAGCTCAAGTATTTCAGGTAGGACGCTCACCCCAGTGAGGTCCATGGCCGCTCACCCCAGTAGGTGTGAGCTGGGGAGGGGGATATGTGACATAGTCCAAAGATGTTAGGCAGCTTTCTGCCCCATTTTAGAGCAGAAAGTACAGGAATAGTTAATGATCCGTTCCACAGCTTCCCATTAACTCAGGCAGCTGGATGGAAAATCCAGACCACAGATTACAATGGCTCTAGTTCTCCCTCACCTGCTCTTCTAATCACATGCACAGGTACTTAGAGCAGAGAGGTTTTGCATTTCACTCTCTCTCCTTGGAGCCTGGGGGCTGGGGGTGTCGCTGCTCCCCTGCATCCAGTATCGGGGTTGACGGCCCCTCCACGTATCACAGTACCAGAGGATTTGCCTGGACTCCACGAACAGATAAGACAAAACAAATGGTTACTGCTGTTGCTAAAAGATTGTGCTGTATCTTGTGTCCCTAAATGAGAGAGCATTGTTTTAAGCTGGGGAACCAGTTTAGTTGGCCAGCAGCTGTTAGAGAGACTGATTCTGATGTGTAGTTAGATCCCTGAAAGGGATAGGATTTGCTTATATGATTTTGGTTTTATTTCTTGAAATAACAGTGTGGGAAATATTGTAACACTGAAATGTGTGAACTGCTGAATGAAAGTATCTGAGTACCTCTAACCTACACATGTTAAAGCTGCAGTACCTTAATTGGATGAAAATAAAGCAGGCAGAAGCCTGAGTTAAGCAGCATAATACTTTGCATGATCCTGTTTGTTGTATAATTAACCCTAGAAGACTGTGTCGGGAAGAACCCAGACAGACGTCAGCACTACAAAAGAGGGGCGTTTGTCACAATATATATATATATATATATATATATATATATATATTATACAGGTACAAGACCCAGGAACATGCTGGGTACATGCTACAACATTTCAGTGACATTTCTCAGTTTGAATGGGACTGCCAGGGACCCCCGCTGTTTTAATCCGTCGGGCCATTAGTCTGTCTGCAGAAATGTCACTGAAATGTTGCAGCATGTACCCAGCATGTACCTGGGTCTTGTTGGTGATAGCCCCAAATTTTCCAAGGCAAATTTTAGAATACTCGTCGGCACACCTGTATGTATATAAAGCTGTGACCATGCAGCAAGCTTAAGCCTATAGGGAACCATGTTAAAAAGGGTTTTTGAAGCAAAAAGTGGCACTGTGTGCTCATTTGCATGTCATTTCCCAGAATCCCTTGCTGCAGTGGAAGTGCTGTGTGCTGGGTGATAATGGTGAAAGGCGGGGTTGCAGACCTGCCTAAGACATGCCAATGAGCATACAGTTGTATTTACATTTATATATATATATATATATATATATATATATATATATATATATTTTATATATATATATATATATATATATGTGTGTGTGTGTGTGTATGTGTATATATATATATATATATATATATATATATATATAATATATAATAAATAAATGTTTAATGGCAAATGATCAGTTTCATTCAGTGATTTGTCCAGCTGATAAGTCCTCTGATGCCGTAAAAGGCCGTTGATTGTGTCTTTCACAGTCTTCAATTCTGCAGTAGTGCATTTCTACTGCTTCCCTCTTGAGTTTCCATAGTTCACATCTTGCCTATTGGGCATGATGTTCAAAAGTCACAGGGTGTTGGAACATTAGCTGGGAAAATTGGCTTGGCTTTCCTTTGATATATATTAAATATTCAGTAGCTTTGCAAAGTTTACCCTGGTATTATTGAAAGGGGGAAGTCATCTATTGGATCCCTAAGGACAGCAATACCAAAGTATTTTTGCCTCAGTGGTACCGCAGGTGTGCTTTGGAAAACAGGCACCGATAAGTGCTCCAGAATCCCACTTTCCTGTAGGTCGGTCGTAGCACAGAGCTCATAGCCTGAAAGTCACCATCGCTCTCTGGGTTATTGTGTGTGCTTCCACCATCTGGGTATTGCATGCATGAACATGGGGGAGAGATTTCTTCCAAATGTCTTACTCGCTCCTGCTGTTGTGTACCTATATTCAAATAGAGACCCTGATAGAGACCCTGATGTGGTAACGGGCACAATCAATGGCAAGTCTGGCTACAGGTGTACATACTGTATGTCTTGTAGAGCGGTATCATAATAAATGTATGCTGTATGATTTGTACAGTGATCCTTTGCTGACAATCATAAGGTTCTTAAGACTAGGTAACAATTATATTAAAATAGTTGTACTGCATACACTGAGTATTTATTTCCCGCCTTCTGACCGAAGGCGACATGTGGCATATTTAGTAGCAATAAAGGATTCAGTTGTCTGAAAAGACACAGAAGCAAGAAAATATAATGAGGACAGCATTTTAACAAGGCCAGGGACTGCACGACCTCTGCCTGTTATGGAATCTAAATCTTATCTTAACTCTGCACAAAGAGCTAAGATTGCTGCTGAACTCAAGCGATATCAGCTAATAATTTCCTCCTCAGTAAGCCCCTACAAAACTGTTCTTTCACGGTATAAGTGTTGGCGGGGACCACATCTCTCTTCTCCTCTCTCCTCTGGCCTCTCCCTTCTCCTCCCCTCTCCCTCTACCTCTCCTCTCCCCTCTCCCTCTCCTGTCCCCTCTCCCTCCTCTCCATTCCCTCTCCTCTCCTTCTCCTCCCTCCAAACTCCCCCCTCTCCTCTGTCTCTCCTCCAAAGCCAGGGTTCTCTTTCTCATCATAATGTGTCTCAACTCTATCTCCATCTCTGTATCCGCCATCTCTACCACAAGTAATTGTGACATTGGCTTCATTTAAGTAGGTATGTCATGAAGCCACGTTACTTGAATTAATGAAAGCTGCTACCCCAAAAATTTAGAAACAATAGCCTCCATGTATGTTTAGAACCAATGAATATCTGTTCATTAGCATGCCCTAATAGTTATTACCTGATACTTATTGAAGATGTGACGTACCTATTCATATACCTTGGTTAGATAAATAAAAACAGATGTTTCAATTGCCAGTAATTGTCACACACCAACAATCAGAAATTGTAGTAGCAATTTGTGTTTAAGGATAATTGTTACTAAATCATTGAAGCATTTTGACCTTTAAATTCCCACATACCCACAATAAAAAAAAATAAAACATGTTCAAACAATTATAAAAAAAATTGAAGGATTCATTGAAAGGCAAAAAATGAAAAAATGGTATTGACCATAGTAATAAAAACATTGTAGATTGCTGACAAAAGAAAACATGTATTGAATAGGTTAGCCATGTTTGTTAAACGTTGAAATGTATGTAACCTGTTAGACCATATTTCACCACTGTCACAATAATTTTGTTTATATGTTAAAGCTGCAGTTCAAAGTGATGTTTGACAAAAGGAAAAGTATTTTCTCTCATTAAAAATGTGCATCAATCCAATCTGCACACTGAGAAGTTATTAGCTACGTTGCAGATCGATCAGTTCTCTTGTAATCAATCGCTTGGTCAGGTTATTAAATTATTTTCTTGCCCAGCATTGTGGCAAATTTAGTCCATCAATATTATATGACTTGCCAGTCACTAGATCCAATTGGTGCCCTGCTAGAGAGAGGCCGGGGGTGAAGAGGCCAAGACAATCAGAAGTGGAAGGGGATGTCACTTTGCTAATGCTTTATACATTATAAACATTGTAAATTTATATTAAAAATGTGTGGCATGGTTATTTGTTTAATTTCAAACTATTTTGTCAGAGCACATAAATGATTTATTCTTCTTTACACACATGTTGGTTATTGTTTAAACTGCACCTTTAAGACGTCACGATAGGACTATCCAATGACCCTGCTGAACGGAAAAATTAATCTACCCCCTATTTAACCAAAACATCTGCAAGTCATATCTTAAAACATTCATAACGTAAGGTCTGAAAGGTAAACGGTTATATTTATTAAAACTCCTACTTTTCAAGACCATGGGATCACAAATACAAAGCAATATGTGTCATCTCCAAAGACTCTATGCTTAAAACATATGTCTAAAAAAAAAGCATTATTTTTTCTAAGTCTCGTCTCACAGCTTATCGGCAGCAATTCCAGAGCAGTGATTAGCTTCGATAAGCTAATCGGGGCTACTAGAATAGCACGAGTTTGAAAAGTTGGCTTATCGGTTCACGTTTGGCATTTTTTTTATCGGCAAAAGTATGGCAAAAAGTTCTTTTATCGCTGACTTATCGGGGCTTACTGAATCGCTGTAGGCTTTTTTTATCGATAAGGTGGCGATATAGTTTCTCTTATCTGTTACTTCAAGGTTATGGAGCACACGTCCCTGCTTCAGCACGCCTCACACACTTCTTAGGGGAGCTCAGCCCCACGAGAGCTCAGGGAATCTCTCCTCTGTAAGTCCAATGTTAAGGACTGGACATCCCCGCTTCAGCACAGTCTCACGTCCTTCCTTCTTCTTCCTGGGATTAACAACCCAGACAGTGCCAGCAGGCTCCACCACCACTGACCAGCAAGCCTAGGGGACTGTGCTAGCTTCCACAGCAGGGGAGAACGCTTCTCTGTCCCCCTTCTCTGAGAACAGCAGTCTCTCTCAGAGTGTAGTCACTTCCTGACTTTGCAATTAGTTTGCAGCTATTGTTGGATTCTCTAGGGAAATTAACTCTCTGTACGCTGGAAAGTCCCATAGCTGCCCTATTCCAGCACCTAGAGACAGTGATTGTATCACAATATATATACACAAATATATATAGTATATGTGATACATAGAACTGCCTAATATACTGTACATATAAGTATATATGATATAACAAATTGTATATATATATATATATATATATATTGTGACAGAAACCAGGGTATGGTAATAAATTCCATATATAGGTCTCCCAGGATACTGAACAGTTTCTATCCTGTTTAGGCTGGAAAGTGCAGCCTTAGAATGCATGCACTCCATCCCACAGTTTGGCAAGTGCTGGAACTGAGGGATGAGGGACCCAGACCAGAGTTTGTCTGCTGCCTGATTTCTGTCACCTGTCCTGCTAGTTAGAAATCAGGTATTTAAGGCTGATTTCCTGGTTCCTCTCCCCTCTCCCCAAGAGACTGGAGGCAGGAAGGCTGCTGGAAGCAGAGAGGGGAAAAGCCTCTCCCCAAACAGGTTAAATCATTTTGTACCTTTATCAAATTGCAAAGTTCCTTATTTTTGTTTATTGGAAGCGGATAAGCCGCCCCAATCCTAGTCAGGGTAAAACCTCAGTTAAGTTATTGCTCAGCTGAGCAGGCTTTTGTTTTGCTTGTGTTTCTTGTGTATGCAGTGTGGCAATCTCAGTGCCTGGGACTGAATAAACCAGGCAGTAGCCTGTTTAAAAGGAACAGCACGTTACGCCTCGTCATTTAACCTACCCTAAAAGACCGTGTTCTAACAGTCCTGGACAGACGGTGGAGCCCCGGAGTAAGCAGTTTGTCACAATATATATATATATATATATATATATATATATAAATAAAAGGAAAACAGTAGCGCTAAACAAGTGTCCCAAAAATAAATATGAACTAGCGTGCTAGTGAGAAACGAAATTCAAATATGTGATCCTGAATAAACAGATATATAAATAGATGTATAAACAATATATAAACATCAGATAATATTAACCATGTGCATCTAACAAAAATCAAACCAGTCTTTGGTGAAGTTGAAGGGAAAAATGGTAATGGTAAATGGTAAAAACAGTCCAAAACAAATTAATGATCGTATGGACCCAATTGCTGCTTCTGCAATGATTTTTTCAAAGATCAAAAGAACATCTGAAAAAAAGAGAAAGAGACAAGGGCAAGCTCCATTGCGTAATATAGTTAAAACAGTTTAATATACATAAAAAAAAGTCTCTAAGACTTGCACTCACAAGGAATGTTAGGTGACTCACATGTGAGAGACTATAGCCTGTATAGCGTCACAATCCAAACAGAGGAGACCCACATCATCGCACAAGAGATTTCCCACTGGCAACAGTCCAAAGCAGCACCATATGTAGCCATCGCAATAGTCCCATGCAGTGAGTGAACCAAAGTCCACGCTTAGGCACACCGCAGATAGCCCACCGCAGACCGGTAAAGCCAGAAGCTGATAGATAGGGCGTCTCCAGAGTAGTGGTAGAAATTGCCTCTCACATCGGCCTCCGTCTAGGATTAGTGAAGCGTTAATTTGTCTCATCGCGTTTCGTGACGTGAGCGACTTCATCAGGGGTGATTGGATGGCTGACAGCCCTGATTTAAATAGCCCTTGTTGCTAAGAAACCGACAACACAAAGGCCAGCAATCAACTGGGAGGAGCTGCCTTTTGCAGCTTCTGCATGATTAATTCAGCTGTGCAGCATACAGTAGAACAGTACAATGATTTTGCATGCTAAAAAAAGCAATTACCTGTAATTAACAAACTAGTCCTAATGAAATAGCTTGACTCTGTACTATTGGATAAAGGAAAAAGCCGGTTAGAGCTCCAGGGCAGACACTGAATATTGCAATGATAACAAAGTCTTGTGTATCAATATGTATTAATGTCGGGAGTTAACTGGAGGATAAAATTACTGAGGATCCGTTGTAGGAAAATGTAATGTGCCAAGTGAGTTGATTAGTGGAGAGAAAAGATGAGCATTTATGCGGAACATATACGAATGTGAAAAAGAAAAAAACGTGATAAAGCGCTAAAGTTTAAAACACCAATGTGACAAGTTACAAATAAAAATAGGCTGCCTGGTAATACTGCCAGTACTAACAGAAAATACGTGAAAAAAAGGATAAAACCTGGCGCCAAAAGTTCAATGGAAAGTCCTGTACTCCTCAGGGGGTCCGCACACTTGCTTGACAGGCCATGTAATGGATAAAACACAAACAAACACAGATCATAGTGCAACATTGTAGGGTTAAAACAGTTCTACACTACACACCACATATAACAGTGAGACTCCTAGTGACAATTAAAATACTATTTATTTAAAAAAGAACTATGCCATAAAATGGTAAGGACTAATGTAGAAACCGCTGGTCCTCCAAGATGGAAAAATTGGAGCCCTACTTACAAACAGCAGGACATAAACACGCGATGTTATATAGAGTCCTCTTGGCGCAGATGATTCTTTGCAGAGTTGTTATCCTGCTCCACCGTGACTCACGTGCAAAACCTCCCTTCAGGAATAGCCAGGAACAGTGCCGGTGACGGAGGCCCGCTCGTGGGGCACACAGCTCTACACCACGTGTGGCCGCTCTCCTCACTCCCTCCCCCGGTTTCACAGGCTGTCTCCGCGCGCCCGCGCGCGAGTGTGCCCGTGCCCTTAAAGGGACAGTTCGTGCTTGCTGAATGCCAAAAGCTGACAAATGTAAAAAGGCTCCAAACCAAATGTCCCATACACGTCCAGATCCAAACACAAAGTGACTATGTCACCTGCCCTACGCGTTTCGTGGACGTTACTCCACTTCCTCAGGGGAATTGTCACTAGGAGTCTCACTGTTATATGTGGTGTGTAGTGTAGAACTGTTTTAACCCTACAGTGTTGCACTATGATCTGTGTTTGTTTGTGTTTTTTCCATTACATGGCCTGTCAAGCAAGTGACGCCAGGAACATATACGAATGGTGTAGATAGTCCGTAGAGAATAAATATGTTACCTCTTGATCCGAACCAGACTTGGAAGTTTCTTCCCCGTGCCTCCTACTGTATGTTTGCGATGAGGGGTTTCTCCTACCCCATGTAGTACACCTTTTCCGGTTCAACTGCCAATCCTGCAGCGTTCATCCTTGGAGCAGGCATTTATTTTATTTATTTATAAAATATTTTACCAGGAAGTAATACATTGAGAGTTACCTCTCGTTTTCAAGTATGTCCTGGGCACAGAGTAAAACAAATAATACATGGTTACAAGTACAGTTACATAAATGAACAGGGTATACATTATATACAAGACATTGCGTGCACACTTAAAGAAAATATATATTATGAGCGTATGAAACAGTTACAGACCAGGTTAAAATGTGAGACAGCCTTAGATTTGAAAGAACTTAAGCTGGTGGTGGATGTGAGAGTCTCTGGTAGGTTGTTCCAGTTTTGGGGTGCACGGAAGGAGAAGAAGGAACGTCCGGATACTTTGTTGAGCCTTGGGACCATGAATAGTCTTTTGGAGTCTGATCTCAGGTGATAAGTGCTGCAGGTGGTAGGGGTGAGGAGCTTGTTCAGGTAGCTGGGTAGCTTGCCCATGAAGAATTTAAAGGCAAGACAGGAAAGATGAACTTTGCGCCTAGACTCTAGTGTTGACCAATCTAGTTCTTTGAGCATTTCGCAGTGATGTGTGTTGTAGTTGCATTGGAGAACAAAACGACAAATTGAATTGTAGAGGGTGTCAAGTTTGCTAAGGTGGGTTTGAGGAGCCGAGCCATATACTATGTCTCCATAGTCAATAATTGGCATTAGCATCTGCTGTGCGATACGCTTTCTGACCAGGAGACTTAGGGAGGATTTGTTCCTGTAAAGTACCCCTAGTTTGGCATAGGTCTTGGTTGTCAGTGTATCAATGTGCATCCCGAATGTTAAGTGGGAGTCAAACCATAAGCCCAGGTATTTAAAACTAGTGACAGGTGTTAGGGTGGTGTTAGCGTTGGTTCTAATCAGGAGCTCAGTCACTGGAAGCTTTACAAATTTAGTCTTGGTCCCAAATACCATTGTTACAGTCTTGTCAGTGTTTAAAAACAGTTTGTTTTGGGAAATCCAGTTTTCGAGTCTCAAAAAGTCAGACTGAAGTATGTGTTGAAGGTCAGAGACGCTATGGCTGTGTGCATATAGGATTGTGTCATCTGCATACATGTGTATTGAGGCTTCCTTACAAGCTGTGGGAAGATCATTAATGAACACTGAGAAGAGTAGGGGCCCCAGAACAGAGCCATGCGGGACACCACAGGTGATATCCAGGGGGTTGGAGTTAGAGCCTGAGATGGACACATGTTGGGATCTTCCTGATAGGTAGGACTGAAACCAGTTTAAAGCATGTTTCCCTATTCCAGAGCTCTGGAGTTTGTTAAGCAGGATAGCATGATCAACTGTGTCAAAAGCCTTTGCAAAATCTAGGAATACTGCACCAGTGAGTTGTCCCCGTTCCATTCCACACTGGATTTCATTGCAAACTTTTAGCATGGTAGTTACGGTGGAGTGTTTGGGACGAAACCCAGATTGGAATTGGCTAGGGAAATTTGTCTTGGTATAGAAATCGCTTAATTGGGAGTGGACACATTTTTCCATGACTTTGTATTGAATTGGGAGAAGTGAGATTGGCCTGTAGTTTGAGACAGTGTTTTTGTCCCCACTTTTGAAGATTGGGACAACTCTGGCAGTTTTCCAAGTCTTAGGGATATGGCCTGCAGACAGGATAGAGTTGACTATGGACGCAATTGGTTTGGCAAAGGCTGGGGCACCAAGTCGTAGGAACCTAGATTGTAGTAAGTCGGGTCCACATTGGCTGGTTAGTTTTAGTTTGAGGAGCACTTGTATAATCTCCTCTTCAGATACTGAGCAAAATGTAATATTGTGGGCAGTGTTGGGAGGGGGTGGGACTGTAGGGGTACTCCCAGGATGAGATTCAGGTTTGTGGTTTGGGCTGCGTTTCGCTAATAAGTTAGTGGCACACCCCACAAAGTAATCATTGAATGCATTTGCAATGTCAGTGGGGTTTGTCAGAGTAATATCCCCCTTAGTGATATTACTTGGTTGTTGATGGTTAGGAGGCTGGAATATATTGTTGATAACCTTCCAGAAGATAGCTGGGTTTGATGTATTCTGGTGGAGATTGTCAGAGTAATATTGTGCTTTTGCATGCCTTGTTTGCCTTGTGCACATGTTTCGCATGCATCTGTAGTGATTGAGATCCTTGGTAGTGCCAGTTACTTTGTAGCTTTTCCACAAGGCATCCCTGAACTGGTAGAGTGCTATAAGTTCAGGTGTAACCCATGGAAGGTGGCCCCCCCGTACCCTTATTTTGCGTAGTGGAGCATGGGTATCGCAGAGTTTTAAGAACTCGGGTTGGAAATAGTCGAGCGCAGAATCAGGGTCGGGAATTAGATCGATTCTGTGCCATGGGCAGTTGGTAAGGTCATCCAGAAAATGTTGTGGGTTAAAGTTTTTAAATGTTCTAGTGAGGAGAACTTTAGGGCTTGAATGGGGCGGTTTAATTTTTCTTACACAGTACACTATTGCATGGTCACTGAAAATATCAGGAAGGATGCCAGAGGATTGGATTCTGCTGGGGTTTTAGGAGAGAATCCAGTCTAGCAAGGAATGGTTATGCAATTTCAGGTTTATCCGTGTGGGTTGGGAAATGAGTTGTGATAGGTTAAGTGACTTGAGTTGTATCTGGATTTTGTGGTTTTTAGGGTCAAGCCAATTGAAGTTGAAATCCCCAAGAACTAGCAGCTCACTCTTCTCATTCAGAGAGGAAATGGAGCCAAGAAATTGAGTGATATCAGTCAGAGATTGTAGAGGGGCTTTAGGGGGGCGGTAGATGCCAGCAAGCAAGATGGGCTTAGAAAAGGGGAGGCAGATTTTGCCAACTAGAATTTCAAAAGAGGGTGAGCTTGGTGGGCAATTTAACAGTGTAAATTGTAATGTGTCTGCAATATAAAATAACACCCCTCCTCCTCTCTTTGACCTATCTCTCCTAAAAATGGAGTATCCCTGAATGGCAATATTTGCATCAGTGGTTTTAATGGATAGCCATGTTTCTGTAAGAACGATGAAGACATTCCCCCTGTGGGAGGCAGGAACGGCGCGCAGCCCAAAATGAAACCGCAGCAGGCAATGGTGATGAAGCACACGATTTATTCAAACATCAGGGTAAAAGAGTCTGGCGGATCCTCTTACGCATTTCAGCCCGTGGGGCCTTTTTCAAAGAGACTTTTTCAAAAAGACTCTTTGGAAAAGGCCCCACGGGCTGAAACGCGTAAGAGGATCCGCCAGACTCTTTTACCCTGATGTTTGAATAAATCGTGTGCTTCATCACCATTGCCTGCTGCGGTTTCATTTTGGGCTGCGCGCCGGTCCTGCCTCCCACAGGGGGAGTGTCTTCATGCTGCAGATCTGCACTGGCTGCGCGCCGGACGGCTGCTGTTCCTGTCATTCCAGGACATAGAGGGATACATCTGATGCGAGCAGAGCCAAGTTTGCAACCGGTTCTCAGATTGCCGGTGCTGCTGTTTATTCTTACTACTGGCCTCCCATCACTTTTCAGAACCGTGAGTCTACAATTACAATTTCACTGGTGCTCTAAGGAGAGCTATTTGTTTATTGCTAAGACTGTGTCAATCGGTTGTTTTGGGATCTGGTCAGCATTACATTTACCTATTATCAGGATGCAGCTGTCTTCTATAGACTCTTGGAAGCGCCTGGATAGTTAACCTCTTGGTTACCTGGTTTCATATATTCTGTAAGAATGATGGCTTTGGGTTTATGCATAAGGCACCATGCCCTTAGTTCGTCCAGTTTGGGCAGCAGGCTCCGGATGTTTATATGGGCGACAGATAGCGCTTTTTGGAATTTAAAGGTGGAATTCTCAGGGGCATGGGACAGAGCTGAAATGGGAGGACCTGGGTTAGGTTCAATATCACCTGCTAGAGAGAGTAACAGTATGAGTAGAAATTTGGGTAGTTGTTTGCAAGTTGTAAATTTGTGGTGTTTGCCATTTGAGTGAGCAGTGGTTGGTGTGCTGGTTTTTAGAGTTCTCCACCAACATTCAGTAGATAGTGCAAGGCTTCTGAGTAGTCCAGGGTGTATAATGATATTGGGTGTGGGCCAGGATGGAGGAGTTTGTAGTGGGTAGAGGGAGGCCAGGAGAAAGAAAAAAGTTAAAATACATAGCAGGTTCATGATGCCAGAGGTAGGCAGTGCTGCAAGGAGCTGTTGTGAGCAGAGTGAGTGTGCATGAGGTGCAGCGGATCAGTAAAGCCTCGGCACGTTGCTCCAATCAAGAAGGTAGTGCAACAAAAGCACAGGAGATTAGTGGGACAGATAACCCGTAAAAAAAAACCTTGAAAACTCACCGGATTAGTGAAAAAATAAAAAAAGTTTTTTTCAGTTGATCACTCATTTACACCCTCATGGTTGATATTAGCAATAATTTCCAATTACACCTACTAGGTTGTTACAAGAAATTAATTCAGATTTCCTAAATGTACACCATGGGCAGTTTATACACTCACATGCCCTCACATTGTTTTAACCACGTCTACTCACAGCTGTTTTTATTATTTAGTACACATTAATAGTTTTACCCAATAGGTCATTACAATTGTTTTTATAGCTATTAGCAGCTATATAGTTATTAGCTTTATAGTTATTAGCAGCACCTATAATTCCAAGTGATAGCTACCATTTCATTATCAGGTCTCACTATTTGGTAGTAGCCCTTATTAGCTTAGGCTTTAAATCTAGACATTATCTGCCTCAACAGACCACCAATATGTTTTTTTTTTTTCTAATTTGAAGTTGTTGGTCTATATGGCCACCTTCCTTACTTTTTAGTGTGCACAAACATAAAGGATTCCTGTACTCTCTCTACCTATTCCCTAGTCATGGAGGCTGTTCTCAGGAATTACCCAAAAGCCCCATGGCAGGTCAGAATTTCAAGAGATGCAAATATTCATATACACTTATAAGAACCAATTAATAATAATAATAATAATAATAATAATAATAATAATAATAGAGAAAGTATGTCCTGTGAGCTCACCTTCCCATCCCTCCCAGCTGGCATTACTGAGAGATATTACAGTAACTATGGTTAACATTATGATACAGTATACTGTATATAAACAACACAACAAGAAAATCACTGTACTAGTGCCAATCTAGATGCTATGGATTTGGTGGCTGCTCATCATGAATTGCCACTTGCCAGATGTCAATTTGCCAATTGTCAATTCTGATGGAGATGTTAGGACAGGTGAAACACTGCATGCATACCACAGGCACTTTGAATGCAGCTAGATTGTTTTGTTGGGCCCCTACCCTACTAGAAAGTCCAAATAATCTTTAAATAATGATGAGAAGGATTTTTTAATAAAACTGATAGTTTTATTAACATTTTCAATATTATGCTTCCACACATTATCCATTTTTATAAAATACAAGTTCATACAGCAAAACTCATAGATGATCTAGAAAAACATAAGAGAAAAAAACAATAAAAACAAGGTGCCCGAGGACAAAAAGGAATCCCTTGTTCATAAAGACTACCACAGATATTCAAGGGGGTTCTCAGCACTCAAAAATAGAAAAGTGTACTAAAGAGGGGCCTATTCCGGTGCCCCCAAGCAAGAATGTTTGAAAAAGTATCAAATTAAAATATCATATTTAACGGTACAAGCTTTATAAAACAACAAAGTACTGTAGATCACACAAAAAATAAAAATCAAAACAAGATAAATGTGAAAAACTATATGAGACAAAAAGCTTTTTTTTTAAATACTGAAAATATACTTATCCACACAATTTCATAGTCATTAGCAAGGGCAAAGGTGCAGAAAAAATGAGACATAAAGCCCCAAAATGTCAAAAATTAAATACCAAAAAAAAAAAAAAGAAGCTATTTACTAACACTTAATGGGGGGAAAAAATATTGATAAGGTAAAAATAAGAAAAATGAAGTAAACACTATACATAGAAAAACAAGGGGGGCAACGCATCAGGGAAACCCCTTCAATAGGCCCGTTCCTCCCACTCATCTGTAATAGACCATGGTACTTCTAATAAGAGTCCTTTAGTGAAAGAAAGCTGCTGCAAAAAGTCCTTTGTGCCTTTCCCGGTCAGTAAGAGCCACCTATGTCCGTGCTCGAAGCTAGAAGTACGGACATTGTTTCTGTCTTTCAGCTGGTCGTCAGTAAAAACAAAAAATAATCAACATAGCCGGAATGATGATATCTTTCTATTCACCAGATCTTCAGATTTAAAGTGTTATTCCATGAGGATTTCTCTGCTAGCTTTCTTCACTGTCCAGCAGCGGTACTTCTTGCTTAAACTATCTAGTGTCTAACTGAGCATTGTCGGTTTAATATTCAGGCTTACAAATTTGGACTGTCTATATACATAATCTGGTTACCATGCCTTATATGCATGGTTGCACTCAATATTATGTACATGCTTATGGTATATTCTAATTGTGTGTGTTAGTATTTTGTGTATATTAGTTAGATCAGTGCCACCGACAGATTTTGGCGCCCCCCTGTGTTGGTACCATGCCCTCGTGCCGGTGTCACGGCCCCTCTCCCTGTGACAGTGCTGCTCCCCCTTACCCTGTGTCGGCACTGCAACCCTTCCTAAGGGCCGGCATGATTGCAGTGCCATCATTGCCTGTGCACCAAGCCCAGGGGTTACAGAGGCCTTGCGCACTCTCCCACAACAATTAAACTGATTGCCGGGGGAAGAGTGCAGGGTCTCTGTAACTCTTACCTTATTTGGAAGTATCTCCTGGAATATTCTCCTGCATACCCATCTGCATGGCTCCATTCTGTCCAATGGAATTGCACTGCCATGACAACAGGATGTCTCATGGCGCCGCAACGTCATGCGATGTCCCATTGTCATTGCAATGCAATGCCCTTTGATGTCGTGGAGACATGATGAGAGGACTATGCAGGGGGAGATGTCACCAGCTGATGTCATCAGAGAAGGTAAGAGCCGAAGCCCGCACTTGTCCCTGCACCAAGCCCTGCAAACACTCTAGTCGGCTCTGCCCTTCCACCCTCCCCTCCATGTGTCTGCTGCGTTGTGAGCTTCCCTCTTTCACACCTGCATTGCTGTTCCTTTTCTGTCTCTCACTCTTCCCCCTCCCTCCCCCATCCCTCTCTTACATCTCCTCTCAATCCTCCCTCCCACTATCACCAATTACCCCCTTTCCTCACACTCATTTCCCCCTCCTCCCCTGGCCATGCACACAATTCTGCCAATACACATAAAATTCACCCTCCCATACAACCCCTCCCAATACACACACAATACCCCATCCCAATACAGACACCACTACACCGCCCCAGATACAGATGCACTATATCCCCCCATATGCAAACACCCCCACCTGATGCAAACACCACCACCACACCAGATACAAATTCCCCTCCTGCAAATACAGTAATTACCATCCCACAGTCACATACAATTACCACCATGGCCCCCCAAATAAAATTATCATTTCTCCAAATATAATTGTCATTCCACCAAAACAATTACCATACCCCAATACAATTCCCCCTCCACAGATACAATTACCCCATGCCACAAATACAATTACCCCATGCCACAAATACAATTACCCCCTCTCCACAAATACAATTCCTCCATACACAAATATAACCCCCCCTCAACACACAAATACAATTCTCCCACCTCCACAAATACAAATACCCCCCAAACTACCCTTTTGTACTGTATCACAGCAAATTATACTACCATCCATCCATTGTCACATCACATTGCCTAGGTGTGACATTTGATTCTTCCCTTTCCTTTTCCATTCACATACACACCATGGCTAAAACTTGTCGCTTCTTCCTACATAACATTGCCAACACCGCCCTTTCCTCTGTCAATCTTCTGATAAAACTCTAATGCATGCCCTTATACTCCATCATCAGGATTATTGTAATATAATGCTAACATGCCTCCCTGCTTTTCCACTTTCTTCTGTGCACTCTATCTAAAATTATGCAGCTAAAATAATTTCACTCTCCAACAGAACATTACTCATCTCCTCCTTAAATACCTCCCCTGGCTTCCCAGCAAGGTATCACCTACTGTACAAAGTTTACCTCCTTACCTTAAAGCTCTCCACTTATCTTCTTCTCCCTACATATTAGCTTTGATCTCTCATGTCCCTGCTCGTCACCTGTGTTCTGCCCATAACTTTCTCCTTTCCACCCCTTTCACCTCTACTGCTCTCTCCAACTTTAAAACCTTTTCCCTGACTGCCCCTTACCTGTGGAAACCCCTAATACTCAGTATACCCCAAGCACTTATATCCCCACCTTTAAGTGAAACCATGAAACTCACCTCTTGAAGGAAGCTTTTCAGTAGCCTAGACTCCTGGCAAAAACCCCACACCCCCACTCCCCCCAACTAACCATTGTGGCAAAACACTGCACCCTACTGCACTTATTCCCTCACCTGCTGTCACTATAAGTCTCCCAAAATACCACTTTTGAATGTAAGCTCTCCAGGAGAGGGATTTCCTTTCCCATTTTGTGATTTTGTTTGTTGCACTTACTATTATTCTCTACATTGTATTGTCTTTGTCGTAAATCACTGAATACACTGTGGATGTTATATAAATAAAGATATAAATACATACTGCACATACTTGTATTTTGTCAGAAATGGTTTACTTTTTTTTTTTATTCAAACATTTGTTCATACAGTAAGTGCAAGCTTTTGGTTTATGAGCCCAAAAGTTCTCACAGTTTAGTAAAAAAAAATAACGAACAAAAAAACCTGAGGTTAATCCTTTGTTAGGTGTTGACTTTCTTTAAAAATCTGAAAATACTTGCTGAAGTTTTTTCGGACATCCGAACAAAGCAATAATAAAATGACATTTGTATGTGTGACAAGTTTAATTTTGTGTACCAATGCCAAGTACTCTCAAAGTTTGGAATTTCATCTGGATTGTACTGTATGTCCTCTTGATCCTTATTTAGTAATTAAAATTATGACATAAAAATGCAATACCTAGTAAAACATAAGAAATAGCGTCTAAAAGTGATTCTGATATTGAGAAAATATGGAACTATGAACTCATAAATAAACTGGAGAATTATAATATGAATTTGTAAATTGTATGCAAATGTATTGATACTAGATCTAGATAGATATAAATAAAGTAACATGACAGAAAGGTTTATATGTATGCTTATTTATGGAGTTGTACAAACATTTTTCTTTTTTAATTGGCAATTCATTTTCTGAGCCAAGATTAGGCATCGAAGCAGCAAAGCACTTATGTGAACATTGAGAAACTGACTGTCATGTAGAGTTTTTCCATATATAACCAATTAAATGCCTCTTTTTTGACAAATGGATGCTTTGATTCTATCTTTAACGTTCATTTATTTTTCCTTAAAGTATTATACCTCAGTTTGTATGTTCATAACTCCCATCTGAGATACTGTGTATGTACAATTTAAAACTAAGCTATTATTTAACTTTATTATATTATAGTAAATATATAATGTTGTCCATTAATTAAGTTTCTTTTTAATGCAGTATGTATTTAGTTTTTATTTGTACATTTTTTTTTGTTTCAGAACATATCATAGAGGGCTTCATAGATGGATAGTGTAATGCTCTATACTTGACTTTTCATAAGACAGCTGTCAAATTAGGAACAACATCATGTTCCAGTAGCATTCATATACATGACAAAAAAGAAAATATTGATTTTTAAATCTCATTTTTTCATTTTTTATATGACTCATGCAGATTAATGCAGTTATCAATATTATTTGAATTAATGCATATTCCCTATCATTGATTGTTTTAACAATGATTGTCATAATTGAATAATGGGCACTTATGGATGTTAAATAATTAAAATGGTAGAACTAGCATTTGAATGTGCATTTAAAGAGGCAGACATGGATAAACAAGATTGCTAGATGTCAGCATGTGACACACAATCTAATTAGCACTCCAATAAATACAATGACATAATTACCTTTAAAGAGTATATTGTTTTTAAAGTTTTTTAACCATTTTTATTAAAAATTATTTATGTGTAACACAAAATTTCAGAAGTAAAGAACATAGGGCCTCATGCAGTATGCGCCAAAAAGGCTTTTTTCGCCATTTTTCCGCAAAAAATGCCTTCCCGATTCAGTAAGCGTCGAAAAGTGGCCAAAATCGGCAATTTTGGTTCCTGATAAAACTTATCGGCAGCCGGGTGCCGATAAGCCACTTTTCTGCACTTTTTGAAATCGGCTGAATTCTATTAGCCCCAATCAGCTTTTCGCTGCTGATCGGCACTCTAGAATTGAGAATTTAACGCCAATTCGTCCCACCAGCTAAAGTTGGCAAGTTGGTGGAGGAGAAGCATCGGCAAGGTCAACACTTAGAAAAAAAACAGGCCTTTTTCCTGGCTGGGATTGATGCCGGGGGTCTCCGGAGCTGATACGCATTAATATCAGCACCGGAGTCCCCCGGCATGCATCCGAGGCAGGAAAAATGCCACTTCATTACCTTAGCGGCTAACCGCTAAAGTAATCAAGGGGTTAACCAGCCGTGCCAGGTTTATTGTGGGTAGCGGGGGTGGGTGAAGGGGGTATTTGGCACTTGTTGCTTGTTTAGGGCTTGTGGGGGAGTTGCCGGTGCACTTAACCCCTTCACGACCGTAGTGGTTAATACCGCTACGGTCATGAAGGGGTTAAGCCCTCTCGCTACCCACCTGCAAGCCCTAAAAAAACCACCGTTGGGGCTAATATCCACTTCGGCCACCCCCGCTACCACAATTAAAAAAATACACACACAACAGCCCAACACCAAATAAATGAATAAATAAATATATAAATATATAATAATAAAAAATATATATATATATACTGCCCTGAGGAAGGTCCCTCTACGAGGACCGAAATGTTGGCGGCCCTGTGTTTCACAATAAACAATTCTGAATCATCATTGCGGTGTGCTGTCTTCTTTGGTTATCAGGATCCCCCTGGTTACCACACGTATATATATATATATATATATGCTGGCGGGGGCCCTCGGGTGTTACCCGCAGGCCTGCAGTACCAATTCACTGCCATCATAAATTGATGTCAAAACACATACATTCTTATAAAGAAATAACTCCCCCCCCTAACACATACAGTATAGTAATGGGCACAATTACTATTATCCACAAATGGATAATAGTGAATGTGCCCATTTTAAATACATAAAGATCAATAAATACATTAAATTCATATTGCACTCACCCTTGTCCGGCTGCCACGATGAAGGCCATCCTCATCTTCAACACCGTCCATGCCCCCTCCAATGCTGTAAAACATAAACAAGAATATAAACAGCCAATGTAATGTCCCCTAACCCCTTAATCAACATAGCCGTTATTAATCGCTACAGTCATTAAGGTGTTAACCTACCCTCACCCACCACTATGGAGGCCTACATACCCTCCCCCACTACCTTCCCCACCCAGTGAGGCCTAACCACCCTCACCCAATACCCAGCCACTTGGCCTGCCCACATACCCTTGGGGCCAATACCCCCTTCCCCCACCCCCAGTACCCACAATAAAAACAATACACTACCCCACAATAAACATCATTATATTTAATAAATACACAACCCACCCCCTGTGCCCCCCCATAAATACATGATTTATTATTTTATATACATGGTTAATACCCCAGGCCCACGGGAGTCCCTGGTGTGCCTGACGGGTCACCTCACAAACCTACAGTAGCCCAGCACCATTTTTCAAACAGGGTGTGGAGGCCTGTTGGTGGCTCCTGCCAGGTGCCATGGTCCACCAGGTGGTCTCCGCGGGTCACCGTGGGCCACAATGGGGTCTCTACGGTAGGCCCGCGGATGTCTGGGGGGCCCCGGGTCAGACCCACAGGTGTCTGAGGGGCCTCGGGTGGTTCCCACGGGGTCTGGGGACCCATGGGTAGTCCCTACAGGTCCACGGTGCTCTCACAGATGTAGGGCCACCGGTTCTTCCCTGGCAGCCTGGTACCTGTGAGAAGACTGAGGATTCCGCAGGTGGTCTCCAGAGGTCCCCCGCAGACCAAAAGGAACCAACCCTGTATGTAAAATAAATAAACATGTCCTATACATTAAATACATACATCCCCCCCCCCCCCCACAACACATAAAGTACAATAATGTGCCAAATAACTATTATCCAGATAGGGATAATAGATTATTTGCCCATTATTAAAGACATTAACTAGCATAATAAAATAACTAAAGTTCTACTCACCTCATCAATAGAAGCCCCCTCGCCAGCATAATCCGTTGCCAACAAAATACATAGCCATACAGACACAGTACAATAAAATCATATTTTCTAAAAAAATCCAATCTCATCTTCCAATCAAAAGCATCAAATGCCAATCAAAACATTGCATTTACATTGTGTACATGATGCATACAATCTATCCACCATGTACACTCTGCCAATGAATGTTAACAATAAAATATTCCAAACAAAATACCAATACATCCAAAAAAAGTATACTATTTAAACCAAGCAAGTCACCATAAATAAATTAGCATTAATTAATCAAATCACTAAACAATTCAAATACCATCCATAACAATAACACAATTAACTATTTCAATCGTTAAACAGAACAAGTTACCATCCTACAAAATATAAGTACACAAAAGAATACAATATACAAAAGCACGCCTCACCCTGACCTAAAGTACAGCATACAACACCAAAAAGTACATCTATCTAATTCCAAAAAACATTACACACACATTTATGCATAGCAGCATAGCCAAAATCATTTTAAACACAGCAATACAATAATTTCCTACCAAACCATTTCTTACCCTGTATGTATATATCGATCTAGACATATATACATACATACATACAGTGGCAAGAAATGATCATAAACAAAGTTAAAAAAAATCACACGTAAAAAAAACATAAAAACATGCAAGTTAAAAAAAAATACATTTCTTTTGTTGACTTACCATTACTTGACCCACTCACCGACTCCCGTTGAACAGCTTACTCTCGAACCAATCCACGCACAGGAACCCATAAAATAATAAACCATCAAATAATACACCATAAAATAATAAACCATAACAATCCATGGGTCTTCTATTTGTAATCCATCTTCATCTGTATTCTTCTTTCCTGTATCTTCCGCTCTCTTCCGGGGTCTTCTTCTCTTGTTTGGCCACGCCCTGGTCTTCTTTCTTCTGTAGGAGGTTCTTCCTCCTCGGTGTCTGCCTTCCACAATGAGACGACATAGGCTTTTATAGCCCTATGACGACACATTTTTGTCATATGGTTCCCAAAGCCTATGTCGCCTCATTTTGAAGCCAGACGCCAAGGAGGGAACACCTCCACTCCTAAGAAGAAAAGAAGGGCATGGCAGAAGAAGATGGAAGAAGACGGAGAAGACCCCAAAGAAGAAAAGAAGACCCCAAGACTGATGGAAAGGATTACAAATAGAAGAAAGAAGACACCGTTGTGGATTGTAAGGGTTTATTATTTTATGGTTACCTGTGGATTGGTTCCAGTGCTTTCGGGTCGCCTGGATTTCGGTGAGTGGGCATCTAATGTTAAGTAAACAAAAGCAAAGTTTATTATTTTTATTTTCACAGGTTTTTGTGATTTTTTTTCATGTCTTTTATTTTTTTATTCCCATTTAATGCCCCTGAATGTATCTGTTTACTTATGGCTATACATACATTCACGGACACTGAATGGGTGTATTCTATGTGATTTTGGGATGTAAATGTATTGTTTTTTATGCTCTATTATTGCCCCTGTATGTTATGTATATCTATCTATATGGATAGACATACAGAGATAATAATTGATTGTTTTGCTAATGTTTATGTTCTTTTCATGTATGTCTAATGTATTTAGCAACTGTATTTATACATTGGTGTGAATAATGTAATTTGTATTTAGTTACAGGTTATTTTTAATGGCTTATTTCTGGTAGTTAGATTAGAATGATGGTGGTTACTTAGAATTCTTTTGGCAACGGTTTGGCTTTAGGAATTGAATAGGGAATTGTATAATTGATTTGTGTTGTATTGTAATTGGTTTAGGAAATGGATTCATTGATTGATGGTAAATGTATTTATGTTGCTTAGTATCTATTTGATTTTCATAATGGCATTGGTGGTTAGGGGATATTGTTCATAGTGTATTTTATTGTTACACATATTTTGCATAGTGTTACATGATGCACAGATTAATTGCATCATGTACACACTCATATACATTTCATATACATTTGTGTAGCTGCTGGTTTGTTGTTTTATTTTTACAAGTGCTGCTGGATTTATTGTAACATGCAATGTGGTGATTTTAAGATTAAGAATTCATGTTTTGATTTAGGCATGTTTTATGTGTTTCATAATGGCCAAATAATCTATTATTTATATCTGGATAATAGTAGTTATTTTGCACATTATTGTGCTGTATGTGTTGGGGGGGGAGGGATTGATATATTTAATGGATAGGTCAGGTTTATTTTTTTTACATACAGGGTTGGTTCCTTTTGGTCTGCAGGAGACCTCTGGAGACCACCTGAGGTCTCCTCAGGCTTTCCACGGGTAGCAGGCTGCCGGGTCCACGGGGGACACCTGCCGGGAAGAACCAGTGGCCCCACATCTGTGGGGGCACCGTGGACCCGTAGGGTCCCCAGACCCCTGTGGGAACCACCCGAGGCCCCTCAGACACCTGTCGGTCTGACCTGGGCCCCCCAAAAAGCCGCGGGCCTACTCGTGGGGACCCCATTGTGGCTCACGGTGACCCGCGGAGACCACCTGGTGGACCATGGCGCCTGGTGGGGACCACCCGCAGGCCTCCAGACCCTGTTTGAAACATGGTGCTGGGCTACTGTAGGTCTATGAGGTGACCCGTCAGGCCCACCGGGGACTCCCGTGGCCCTGGGGTATTAACCCTGTATGTAAAATAATAAATCATGTATTTATGGGGGGGGGGGGGCACAGTATAGGGTTATGTATAGAATAAATATAATGATGTTTATTGTGGGGCTGTGTATTGTTTTTCTTGTGGGTACTGGGGGTGGGGAAAGGGGTTATTGGCCCCAAGGGTATATGGGTAGGCCTCCCGCCTGGGTTAGTGGGTTAGTGGGTTAGTGGGTTAGTGGGTGAGGGTGGTTAGGCCTCCCGGGATGGGTAGTGGGGGAGGGAATTTACTGTAGCCCTCCTGCCTGGGTTTGTGGGTGAGGGTGGGTTTACCCCTTAATGATGGTAGCGGTTAATGACCGCTAAGGGGATTAAGGGGTTAGGGGCTATTTTTATTCTTGTGGACAGTATGTTTTGCAGCACCGGAGTGACATGGGCAGGATGAAGATGAGGATAAAGACGGCCTTCATCGTGGGTGCCTGTAAAAGGTGTGTTATATGTATTTACTGTATTTATTTTAATTTATATGTATTTTAAATGGGCAAATGCATTATTATCCATATGTGGATAATAGTTTTTTTGCCCATTACGTACTGTATGTGTTAGGGGGCAGGGGGATGTGTGTTGTATATTGCTATGTTTATTGGGTGCAATTTTCTCCAATAAACATGCTATTGTGCCTTAACCCCTTCATTGCCTTAGCGGATAGCCGCTAAGGTAATGAAGCTGCTTTAATGTATTTTTATTAATAGTGTGTGGGAGCAGGGTGTCCCCTGAGCTGAACCGCATTGCTTTCTGCCTCAGGGAACCCCTGGTTCCCGAGTTACAGGCCCCGGTTTGGGGCATCGGTGCCAGTGTCGCCGCCATCTTTATAGAGCCCATGTCGTGTCTTGGACGCTATAAAGATGGCGGTGACATTGGCCTCCGATGCCCCATACCGGGGCCTGTAACTCGGGAAGCAGGGGGTCTCTGAGGCAGAAATCAATGCGGTTCAGCTCAGGGGACCCCCTGCTCCCGCACACTATTATTAAAATGTACATGAATGCAGCTTCATTACCATAGTGGATAGCCGCTACGGTAAGGAATTATTGTTTTTTGTTATGTGTGTTTTGACAGTAGTGTAGATGTGTAGGGGGTCTCCGGCGCTGAACCGCATTGGTTTCAGCCACGGGGACCCCCTACTTAAGGAGATACAGGCCCCGGTTTGGGGTGCCGGTATCCCCTGCAGAGTGTAAATGTCCTGGTCACGTGACGTGGAAACTTGCAAAGTGCAGGGGATACCGGCACCCCATAAGGGGTACTGTATCTCCTGAGGTAGGGGGTCCTCAGACCTGACACCAATGCAGTTCAGCTCCGGAGACCCCCTGCTCATGTACACTATTATTAAAATGTATTTATTTAGTGTACGATCGCCTGTAACAGCCTTGCATGGAGAAGTTAAAAAATGGGCTCAAGGCCTTAGTGAATCGCGTCCCCGGGCTCACTTTTTAACGGACGTGCTTTTTTGGAACATCAGAACGCAAACCCATGGAGCTTAGTGCATAGCCCCCTTTGTATCCATCTGTAGCATGAATTCAATCCATCCTGACGTGTTCTATTGGTTCCATGATGTATGTGAAAGAAGGAGAGAGTCTGATCCGCAAAATAGCATAACAGTCCCCACCCTGAGTGCAATTCCACATAAGTGCAAAGTGAAATAAAAATGTTTAGTAAGGTCATTAAGTAAGGAGACTACACATATTTTAAAACAACATTTTCCTAATTTATGTATATAAGCTATAGTCTCATTTTGTTCATGAATTTAAGCTCTGAAGCTACTTCTGTATTAAAGCTTTCATTATTAAGTTTATGGACCAAGGAAATAAAATATGTTAATGATAATGAAAAAATAGAGTAGATGCTCTTTGCTGTTTGACTTTGAAAATATAATGTTTTTACTGCAGTTATGTTTCTAATATGTCTGACTTTCACAACAGGAGCACAAGCCAATTTAAAGTCCAAGAATCAAGCAATTTGAGATACACTAGCTCCATGCAGTCATATAATTATTCCCTCTGAGGCTCTTAATTGTCTTCATCACACCATGTTTTCTGTACAAATTAAACATGCATTTAAAGCTATATTTAACTTGCTTGGCCAGTAACATCCTGGAAACAAATTTCAAGGAGACTGAAATTGGAATTTAAAAAAAAATGCATGTAAAATATGATAAATAAGCAATTAATTGTGGACAATGTTAACTTAGTTCAATATTATTGAGGTCAGTGATCGTTCAATACTATTGGTCTGCTTTTTTGTGGGTAGTTTTGGATACTTGCAGCTTGGTCTCAAATCTGATTGCAAGTGCTGTAGCTTTACGGAAATAAAAGGAGTGCATTTTTTTCATTTTGTGTATGAAGTCAGCTACAGTACATTTGTAAATTCCACAAGAGATATAGTTTTCAGCCTACGAAATAACAGAATGCTTTTGCAGAAATGCAAGTATTGTATTGTATTGTATTGTATGTCTTTATTTATATAGCACCATTAATGTACATAGCGCTTCACAGTAGTAATACATGTGGTAATCAAATAAATAACAGATAATATAAATAACAGATCATGGAAATAAGTGCTTCAGACATAAGTGTAACATTAAGGAAGAGGAGTCCCTGCCCTGAGGAGCTTACAGTCTAATTGGTAGGTAGGGAGAACGTACAGAGACAGTAGGAGGGAGTTCTGGTAAGTGCGTCTGCAGGGGGCCAAGCTTTATGTATCATGTGTTCAGAATATCCACAGTGCTATTCATATGCTTCTTTAAGCAAGTGTGTCTTAAGGTGGGTCTTAAAGGTGGATAGAGAGGGTGCTAGTCGGGTACTGAGGGGAAGGGCATTCCAGAGGTGTGGGGCAGTCAGTGAAAAAGGTTTAAGGCGGGAGAGGGCTTTAGATACAAAAGGGGTAGAAAGAAGACATCCTTGAGAAGAACGCAAGAGTCTGGATGGTGCATAACGAGAAATTAGGGCTGAGATGTAAGGAGGGGCAGAAGAGTGTAAAGCTTTAAAAGTGAGGAGAAGAATGGAGTGTGAGATGCGGGATTTGATCGGAAGCCAGGAGAGGGATTTAATGACGGGAGATGCTGAGAAAGATCTAGGAAAGAGTAGAGTGATTCTGGCAGCAGCATTTAGGATAGATTGTAGGGGAGACAGGTAAGAGGCAGGAAGGCCGGACTGCAGGAGGTTGCAGTAATCAAGAAGGAGAGAATGAGGGCCTGAGTCAGAGTTTTAGAGTTTTAGCAGTCGAGCAACAGAGGAAAGGGCTTATCTTTGTTATATTGCGGAGGAAAAAGCGACAAGTTTTAGAAATGTTTTGAATGTGAGGGGCGAATGTGAGAGAGGATTCGAGTGTGACCCCTAGGCAGCGTGCTTGGGCTACTGGGTGAATGATGGTAGTTCCAACAGTAATGTGGAAGGAGGTAGTAGGGCCAGGTTTGGGAGGAAGTATGAGGAGTTCTGTTTTAGCCATGTTGAGTTTAAGGCGTCGGAGGGCCATCCAGGATGATATAGCAGAGAGACATTCAGAAACTTTGGTTTGTACAGCAGGTGTAAGGTCAGGTGTTGAAAAGTATATTTGTGTGTCGTCGGCATAGAGGTGATAATTAAACCCAAAAGATGTTATTAGGTCACCTAGAGAGAGTGTGTACAGAGAAAAGAGAAGAGGTCCCAGGACAGAGCCCTGGGGTACCCCCACAGAGAGATCAATAGAGGAGGAGGAGGTGTTAGCAGAAGAGACACTGAAAGTACGATGGGAGAAGTAGGATGAGATCCAGGATAGAGCTTTGTTCCAAATACCTAATACCTAGAGTATGGAGAATGTGGAGGAGAAGAGGGTGGTCCACGGTGTCAAAACCCCTGAAGAAGTGCGCATGCGCACGAAACACGTTGGGTGTTTTAGAGATCATTTGGAGAGTGAAAACTACAAGGAGCAGACCTCAGCATCAATCCCTAGTTCCAGCGGACGGCAGAGACGTGTGGCGAGGAGTAAGCGGCGGCGAATAGCTCCACCCAGCGAGTGACGTCATTTCGGACGAAAAATCTCGCGAGGGTTGGCCTGCAGGGACGCCGAGCCTGAGAGTGATCGGAGGAAGCGCCGGCGGCCATTATAGAAGCACCACGCGCCTAGGAATAGCTGAAACCGGACTACACCTCCTGTTATTACTGCCTGAATACTCTGGATTGCTGTAAGTAGGATTCCGGTTTTACACACCGGATCCTAGACCTGCTCCCCAGTTCACTGCCAATTTTAGTATTTGTCCTAATAAATCTCTGTTCTATTGTCAGCCTTTCTGTCAGTGTTGTTAGTGGTGTAAGTCTTGTATGTGTGAGTTACATGTTTTTCATATGCAGTGTCACGCTATGATTTCTCTTTTTATCTTCCCTGCATTATATACCACGATTGCTGCTGTGGAGTCTGCTGTCTAACAACCGGATCACCGTCACTGGACACCGCAGCACATCTTTGGACTTATTTTCGTTTTTGGACATTTGAGGCGCCGGTCTGTATTGTTATCTCTGTGTTTTCCACTAACTGTGTTTGGGTTAGGTTTTTTTCCTGGCAGCCGTCCTATATTTAGTCACTTATCACACTGTGGTTTTTATTGTGTAATTATTCATTTTGATATATTTGTTAGCGCTATTTACACCATCCTTTTTCTAGCCACTGTGTCAAATGCTGCAGAGAGGTCGAGTAATATGAGCAGAGTGTAATGACCTCTGTCTTTGGCAGCATGGAGGTCGTCAGTTATTTTAGTGAGGGCTGTTTCGGTGGAGTGAGCAGTGCGGAAGCCAGATTGTAGAGGGTCTAGGAGAGAATAGGTATTGAGAAAATGGAGCAAGCGAGAGAATACAAGACGTTCAAGGAGTTTAGAGGCAAAAGGCAGGAGGGAGACAGGTCGATAGTTAGAAAGACAGGTAGTGTCAAGCTTGCTGTTTTTGAGTAATGGTATGACTGTTGCATGTTTGAAGGAGGATGGAAAGGTTCCAGAGCAGAGGGAGGAGTTAAAAATGTGTGTGAGCGTAGGGATTATAGTAGGAGCAAGAGGTTTTTGGAGATGGGAGGGAATGGGGTCAAGAGGGCAAGTAGTAGAGGGAGAAGAGGCGATCAACAGCGACATGTGCTGCAGGCAGACTAGCTGTTCTGACTGGGTTTTGTGACAGAAACCAGGGGATGGTAATAAATTCCGTATATAGGGCTCCCAGGATACTAAACAGTTTCTATCCTGTTTGGCCTGGGAGTGCAGCCTTATAATACATACACTCCATCCCACAGTTTGGCAAGCGCTGGAACTGAGGGATGAGAGATCCAGACCAGAGTTTGTCTGCTGCCTGATTTCTGTCACCTGTCATGCTAATTAGGAATCAGGTATGTAAGACTGTTTTCATGTTTGCTCTGGTCTCTCCACAAGAGCCAGGAGGCTGGAAGGCTGCTGAACTACAGAGGGGAGAAGCCTCTTCCCCTAACAGGTTCAATCTTTCTGTTCATTTGTATAAGACTGCAAAAGTACCTTGTTTTGTTGTTGGGAGTGGAAAAGCCACTTCCAACCCTGAGTCAGGGATATCTAAGTTAAGTTATCGCTCAGATGAGCAGCTTTTGTTTTGATCTGTTTTCTGTTGTATGCACTGTGGCAGTCTCAGTGCCTGGGACTGAATAAACCAGGCATAGCCTGTTTAAAGGAACAGTACGTGACGCCTCATCATTTAACCTACCCTAAAAGACCGTGTTCTAAACAGTCCCGGACAAACGACGGAGCCCCGGAGTAAGCCGTTTGTCACATATGGTGGAGAATGCGGGCAGAGCACTAGGGGGTCTGCGGGTTGAAGAACTTTGAAAGAAGAAAAAAAAAAAAAAAGTTTATTCATCCTCTGAAAACAAGATGGAAGACGTGGTGGGTGCGCTGGTACGCAATGTCGCTGCCCAGAAAGACGTGAATGAAACCCAGCAACAGCTGTTAATAGCCCAGCAAGAAACTAATGCAAACCAGCAGCAGACGAATGCAGCCCAGCAACAGCTGCTAATAGCCCAGCAAGAGATTAATGCAAACCAGCAACAGGCGAATGCAAACCAGCAACAGGCGAATGCAAACCAGCAACAGACGAATGAAGCCCTGCAAAACGCGAATGCAAACCAGCAAGAGACAAACCGCTTGCTGAGAGAGGAGCAACAGCGGTTCGCTCAGGGCTTACAGCAGGAACTCGAGATCCTGAGGGGGACTATCAGTAACCTTCCACTGGCAGTGGCAGCCCCAGTTCCGAAAATGACCAGGGCAAGCCACTACCTTCAGAAGATGGGACCCTCGGATGATGTGGAAGCCTATCTTCTCACGTTTGAACGCACGGCACAGAAAGAGGGATGGCCAGAAGCTGAGTGGGCTGGTCTAATCGCACCCTTCCTAAGCGGCGAACCCCAGAAGGCTTACTTTGATCTAGAGCCAGCCGAAGCTAACGTCTATGCAAAATTGAAGTTCGAGATCCTCGCCCGCCTCGGCGTAACCACGGCTGTTCGCGCCCAAAGGTTTCACGCATGGTCCTTCACGATGGATAAGGCCACCCGAAGCCAGATGTATGACCTCATCCACCTCGCCCGGAAGTGGCTACAACCCGAGATCAACTCAGCCAGCCACATCGTGGAACGGTTGGTCATGGACCAGTTCTTGAGGAAACTTCCCTCTGCCTTACGCCGTTGGGTCAGTCGGAGTGACCCCCACAATGCGGATGAGCTTGTGGCCCTCGTAGAAAGGTACAATGCAGCAGAAGGGCACCCGCAACCCACAGTCGTGGAGCAACCCCACTACCCGAGGTTCCAGGACTCTTCCAGAGACGGTAAAAGGGTACCGGGGTTAAGGGGCGCTGAAGAGCGGCGACCACCTTCACGCAGCACCAGCAACAGTGGTTCGCACACTAAGGGCAATAGCCAACATGGGGAGCCGGGAAAAGGCTCTAAGTGGGACACAGACTATGTACCTAAATGTGTAAATTGTCATGAGAGGGGCCACACAGCAAAAATCTGCCCACTAAATGATGAGCCCATGCAATGCAACAGCGTGGAACCTTATTCGCTGTTGTCCCAATGTATGGGCCCTAGCCCAGAGGACCCCTTGAATAACCATCTGTGGGCATTTGTAAAGGTTAATGGTAAGAGGGTTCGGGCACTTCTTGACTCTGGGAGCATGGTCACACTAGTGTCCGAATACCTCTTGCCCATTAAGAAGAAAAAGGGAAACAGTTCACAAAGAGTGGCAATTTGTTGTATACATGGGGATAATCATGAATATTCCACTGTTGATGTTTTTTTTTGAAACAGAGTTTGGTTCTTTAGATTTCAAGGTGGGTATTGTACCCAAACTGGCACATGATGTGTTAATAGGGACCGACTTTCCCCATTTTCTAAAAATGTGGTCCCCCGCTCAGAATAGCGCCCAGAGTTCAATAGCGGACCATAACGAAGTATTAGAAGAAACAAATCCTTTCCCTTTTTCAGAAATGGAGGTTGACGAGGGCCCAAATAAGAAGGGGGAAAAGGAGGAGTGCTGTAAAATTCCCTTCCCCATCACTACTTTGGTAGGGAATACCCCAAATCAAGATGTTGAGCAGACACTTACCACCCCAGAACCGGATAAGACCCTCGCTGACCTAGAGGTCAGTCCTGGGAGTTTTAAGAAGGCCCAGTGGGAGGACCCCACATTAGCGGTAGCAAGGGGAAATATACGGGACCAGAATAGTACTCCTGGCCAACCAGATAGGTCACTTGCTTACCCCTACTTCGAGGTAGAGAACGACCTAGTATATCGGGTTGATAAAAGGAAATCAGTTACAACTAAACAATTGTTGGTACCACGGACATTCCGTAACGTAGTATTACACCTCGCACATAGTCATCCATTGGGGGGACACCTAGGGGTGGAAAAGACAAAAGAAAAGGTTCTCCGAAGCTTCTATTGGCCTGGGGTTCTGGCAGAAATTACGAATTATTGTTCCTCATGCCCAGAATGTCAGATCACCGCCCCGTTCAAGGCGTACCGCAGCCCATTGGTACCCCTTCCCATAATAGAGGTACCATTTGACCGGATTGCTATGGATCTAGTAGGACCCCTAATAAAGTCTGCTAGGGGACATCAGCATATATTGGTAATATTAGATTATGCCACCCGATATCCGGAGGCAGTTCCCCTACGTAGCACGTCTGCTAAAAACATAGCAAAAGAGTTAGTAGTTCTGTTTTCCCGGGTCGGGATTCCTAAAGAGATTCTATCTGACCAGGGAACACCATTTATGTCCCAAGTAACAAAAGAGCTATGTAAACTCCTAAAAATCAAGCATCTCAGAACCTCAGTCTATCATCCACAAACAGATGGTTTAGTGGAAAGGTTCAATAAAACCTTAAAGAGCATGTTACGGCGGGCGGTTGATAAAGATGGGAAAAACTGGGATTGTTTGTTACCGTACCTGTTATTTGCCATTAGGGAAGTTCCCCAATCATCCACAGGCTTCTCCCCGTTTGAACTATTGTATGGCCGACACCCAAGGGGCTTACTGGATATAGCCAAAGAGACTTGGGAACACGAGGTTACCCCTTACAGAAGTGTAATAGAGCATGTTGCCCAGATGCAGGACCGCATTGCTGCAGTCCTACCCATAGTGAGGGAACACATGGAGAAAGCTCAAGAAGCACAAAGGAATACGTATAATAAGGGTGCTAGGGTCAGAATTTTTTTTCCAGGTGATAGGGTACTAGTTCTGGTTCCCACCGTGGAGAGTAAATTCCTTGCTAAATGGCATGGGCCATATGAGGTCTTGGAAAGAGTGGGAGAAGTAAATTATAAGGTAAGACAGCCAGGTAGGAGGAAACCTGAGCAAATTTACCATATAAACCTACTCAAGCCCTGGAAAGATAGAGAAGTCTTGTTAACCCTAGTACCCCCAGGTCCGTCAGAGAATCAAGAAACTGACCCAGAGGTTAGCATAGCTGAAACCCTGTCTGTTCATCAGAAACGAGAGGTTCAGAATTTAGTGAGAAGAAACAAAGAAATCTTCTCTATACGGCCAGGTAGAACTAGCGTAATTGAACATGACCTAGTCTCTGAACCGGGGGTCCGAGTTAACCTTAAACCGTACCGAATCCCAGAGGCCAAAAGAAAGGCTATAAGTTTAGAGGTTAAAAAAATGCTAAAACTAGGTGTAATTGAGGAATCCCAAAGTGGGTGGAACAGCCCTATAGTCTTAGTCCCAAAGCCAGATGGTACAACAAGGTTTTGTAATGACTACCGGAAACTAAACGCGGTGTCAAAATTTGATACTTATCCTATGCCCAGGGTAGATGAACTTGTAGAGAGACTGGGCAAAGCCCGATATCTCACAACCCTAGACCTAACAAAAGGGTACTGGCAGGTTCCCCTCACAGAAAGGGCAAAAGAAAAGACAGCCTTCTCAACCCCAGACGGCCTCTTTCAGTATAAGGTGTTGCCTTTTGGCTTACATGGAGCTCCCGCCACATTCCAAAGAATGATGGATAAAATTTTAAAACCACATGCTCGGTATGCTGCCGCCTACCTGGATGATGTGGTAATCCATAGTGAAGATTGGCAATCCCACCTTCCAAAGGTCCAAGCTGTGCTTGACGCAGTCCGGTCTGCTGGACTAACTGCTAACCCCGCTAAATGCACTATTGGTCTGGAGGAGGCCAAGTATCTGGGATATTCTATTGGCAGAGGTTTACTCAAACCCCAAACACTCAAAGTGGAGGCGATACAAAATTGGCCAAGGCCAGTTACAAAAAAACAAGTAAGGACCTTTTTGGGGTTAATTGGGTACTATAGAAGGTTTATTCCCAATTTTGCAACTAAGGCAACACCACTAACTGACCTCACAAAAGCAAGAGGACCACTAATGGTAAAGTGGTCCCCCGAAACCGAACAAGCCTTTAGAAGCCTGAAAGAAGCTCTCTGTGCCCAACCAGTGTTGGTCACACCTGACTTCTCCAAAGAGTTCGTAGTCCAAACCGACGCATCTGAGGTAGGGCTGGGGGCGGTACTCTCCCAGGAGTCTCAAGGTGAGGAGCACCCCATCCTTTATTTAAGTAGGAAACTAAATCCCCAGGAGAAAAATTACTCCATAGTAGAGAAAGAGTGTCTCGCAATAAAGTGGGCTGTAGAGACGCTCAAATACTACCTGTTGGGGAGAAAATTCCGGTTGGTCACAGATCATGCACCCCTTACCTGGATGTGTCAAAACAGGGAAAAGAATGCTAGAGTGACCAGGTGGTTCCTAAGCCTACAACCCTTTAAATTTTCTGTGGAACACAGGTCAGGGCACAAACATGGCAATGCTGACGGGTTGTCAAGGATGCACTCCCTAATATCCATGGTCGCTCATCCCTCGAGGTCTGAGCTGGGGGGGAGGATATGTGACAGAAACCAGGGGATGGTAATAAATTCCGTATATAGGGCTCCCAGGATACTAAACAGTTTCTATCCTGTTTGGCCTGGGAGTGCAGCCTTATAATACATACACTCCATCCCACAGTTTGGCAAGCGCTGGAACTGAGGGATGAGAGATCCAGACCAGAGTTTGTCTGCTGCCTGATTTCTGTCACCTGTCATGCTAATTAGGAATCAGGTATGTAAGACTGTTTTCCTGTTTGCTCTGGTCTCTCCACAAGAGCCAGGAGGCTGGAAGGCTGCTGAACTACAGAGGGGAGAAGCCTCTTCCCCTAACAGGTTCAATCTTTCTGTTCATTTGTATAAGACTGCAAAAGTACCTTGTTTTGTTGTTGGGAGTGGAAAAGCCACTTTCAACCCTGAGTCAGGGATATCTAAGTTAAGTTATCGCTCAGATGAGCAGCTTTTGTTTTGATCTGTTTTCTGTTGTATGCACTGTGGCAGTCTCAGTGCCTGGGACTGAATAAACCAGGCATAGCCTGTTTAAAGGAACAGTACGTGACGCCTCATCATTTAACCTACCCTAAAAGACCGTGTTCTAAACAGTCCCGGACAAACGACGGAGCCCCGGAGTAAGCCGTTTGTCACAGTTTATATAGGCCTAAAAAGTCACCTGACAGTGTGGTTCTGTCTGCTTAATTAGCACATCTGAGGCACATTCAAACAGATGGTTTTCTAAACAGGGTGTTCCCTGCCTAGGTGTCAATGCTTAATTCAATTAACAGTTGAAGCAGACAGGATTCAGATATGGGATATTACCTAAGATTGTTTCAGTTGCATATACTGAGATACACACAGCAAAGAGTTGAAGCAGACAGGATTCAGATATGGGATATTACCTGAGGAGAGAAGATAAGTTTTGTTAGGGTAAGGGGTCCTTCCTTTTAAACTTCAGTTGTTCAGTAGAGTTGTCCTGCCACTTATAATGTGCCACTTGGATATGTGCTGCAGTGCAATCATTTATTTCTCATTCCCACATCAAAAACTGGCTCTAATGTTAACAAACACGCTATCAAACCTCTGGGGCACATTAGAGTCAAATAAGAAGCAATTGGAATGACTGTAATTACCTATGTGTGAATCACCTACAAACCCTTTGTTATTATTGATATTCTTCAGATCATTTTGTAATACTAAAATCTTGATTGTTCAAAGAAAATGTGCATGATTCACATGTACCCGCAAATGACTTACTTAGCTTTATTTAGATGTTTGTTCCATATAAGAAATCTATGAATAACTGTATCTACAGTAAGGTATAAAAAGGGGCCCAAAGAAAACAAAATTTTAAAATATATCAAGTTGAGTGCCACTCCTTAGAGTATATTCCGTCCCTTATCTGAATCGCATGTAAAAAGGTCAAATCCATATTTCATCTATAAGGAATTTAGAGTTATGCTACCTAAATAATGTAACTTGTATTTATCCAAATTAAGGCATTAAACAGGGCACAGTTTGCCAAATTAGGGAATCTATTTTGTGTTTAAAGAAGATGTAGATCAAAAAGCACCTGAGAGTGTCAGTCATGCCTTCAAGTCTCAGATGTCTATGCAAATAAGCATACCTAACATATAGCTAGTACTAAAACAGTGATTAAAGTGTTAAAGAAGTGTAGTACTGTGCACAATTAGAATGAGTCTAGAAATGTGAATGTAAAAATAGTCATTCTCAATACTGTACCACTGGACTTATCCATTTTTAAATAAAGCAGCCTCAGAGCTCCTAGAATCCAACAGAGAGGCAGTTGATTGCAGCCACTCAATTAACTAGTCTCCACCTGGTCTAATGAGATCTCCGTAAAAAGCCTCATGTGAGACATAGGAGAGAGATTCCTTAGCTCACATTTGGGCTGACATGAGAGGAGAGAAACTTGCACACATATAATGTTTTGAGCACAAAGGCTGTGCTGAGAGCAAGACACCCAGAGACCTATATTTCCTGGACACAGAGGACCCAGGAACCTGCCAGAGACTGACATGGAGTGCCACCTGCTTAAGGTACTTCCTAAGACTTTTGGGTGATAGGCTTGTAATGGTAATATCTCTCCAGTCCTAGTGTCCGAGGAAGTAAGTTAGTCCTTACAAAGGGACAGGGTTTTGTTATTTTGCTGTTTTTGTATGTTTTGCCTGGATAAAGGAACAGGCTCAATAAAGCTAAGATATAATTTCACCCAAATCAGCCTCCATTATATGTACCTCTGCACACATCTCTTACAAATACTACCACTGTGACGGTAGGGGTAGCTGTGACTGCTTATAATAAGAGTCAAGTCCGCCGCTACCCCTACCTGTCAATAATAAGTCTGTATTATATACAGGTGCAGCGACCATTATTTTAACAAATCACGCGGTGTATACCTCGGAATACCCATGTCATGGTGCAGGATTTCTTCCAACCATGCTGCCTTAAGACGCGAGTGCAGGCGAGTGCATAAAATGGCATTTTAGTGTTGTGGATTTTAAACACCTGCAATTGACATAGTAGTACAGTAGCACAGAAGCACAGCACTGTACACATTACAATTAATAAATTTCATTGCATTTAATTGCACACAGTCCTTGAAATTCAAAAAAGCAATGCTGCGTGGAAAACAGCAGAGCACACGAAAAATGATTCGGGATTTGTTAAAAAAATGGCTTCTGAATATATAGATATATATGTATGTATGTATTCAGGGAACAGGGGTTAATTTTGTGTTGAGGAGACCTTTCCAAGCAACTCTTTTTATGTTACTCTTTTAATGTTGCAGTTAAACCCACCAATCAGGGGCTGGATCATATTGGAAGAACTTACCAATCTCCCTCCCTAAATCTAGCTATGCTATTTCATGGGGTATAAAAGGTGGGGAGGGAGGCCCCTGTTTTAGACTCAGTCTCAGGCTAAGTGTTGTTCTACACTGGCGACACACTTTATTCGAGCTCGGCTAGTCCCACGAATTCGGGTATACCCGGGTGTATTGAGGTTTGTGACTGTTTTCTGCCCGAGTGCATTGAGTTATTTTCCGGCAGGGATTGAAGCATTTTATTCCCGTTGGCTGCAATACTGCACAGTACATATATATATACTGCATTACAATTCATGAATTTATGCCATCTGGTAGACACGCGAAGCATTGCAGCCTATTAAATCCTAATCATTATCATTTAACAGATCAGCCGCCCATCAGCCAGGCATGAACCCAGGCTGGGAAGGCAAATGCAACGGGGCTTGTCAGAGGTGAGGAGCGGCGCATTCCAGGTATCTGCCAGGTACATACCGGGTATTTGCTCGAATAAAGTGTGTCGGTGCAGTATGTCAGTGTCAATCCAAGTTCTGGTGCCCGGCCTGGAGTCCAGTTCCAGAAGACACAGCGTGGGAGAAGAACAGGGGAAATCTCCTCAGGGATGTCCCTGTGCCTAGTCCTGTATCATATTCCCCAGTTATCCCAGTTGGAGAATGTGTGTTGTACGTCTGTAACAGTTGTGGATATTATTTTTCCAATAAATTCACTTTAATTAACTCTATTGTTCTGTCTGGCAAGTTGATCCCTGGTGTGTTAGTCATGGTCTCTCGCATCAATCACATCCTACAACTGGCCATAACCTATTTAGAGTTAATAAAATTGTTTTGCAGGTACATTGTGTGCTATGTACTAAGGCAATTGAAGATAGATTTGCACAGATGGTGCAATTTGTGTTTGGGGGAGTGATGAAAAAAATCTGTGCCTTATGTATGAATCTGGAACAAGAAGTTTGATATACAGTATATAATGCAATTTTGGAGCAAACTTGGTGAAGTGCAATAAAACATTTTTTTTCTATATGTTTATACATAGGGCCCAATGATTCATGCCCCCTAGAGTTTACAATCTAAATTTGATACTTGAGACACAGAGAGATTGAGTGATTTGCACAAATAAGAAGAAGAACTGACAGTGAGACTCGAACCAGATTCTTTCACTCCAAAGGCAGTGTCATTACTAACAAGCTGCTCCTTCAATACGAGACACACCTTAATGTACAAATGTTAAACGAACTACAGCCAATTACTTTACTTCAGATCCTACAAATAGTATACCCTGTAAATTGTCAAAATGTCAGTTTGCTATTAATATCCGCTTTCAAACTTTCATTCAGGGGATAGTAGTATCTTCTAATACTGGGTGTTGTGCTGCAAGAAAAGTCGAAGTAGTAAAGCATCAAGGGTGTCCTTGCACAATATGTTATATGTGGAAGTGTTTTTTACAGTACATTTAACATGAAATGTTAGTTTTGCACTGAAATTATGATGAATTGTTCTTAGGAGGAAAATAGAGACAAATTGCAGGATTATTAATAGTAAGGGTACTGTAAGTGTGTATAGCAGGGTTCCCCCCTGGGTCCCATTTACCACCGCTACAGCGGGGATGTTGCTGAGCCCTGTGGGTGGTGTGGATGCCGCCGGAGACTGAGGCAGACCCGCTGTCACTCAGGGAGGCAGAAAGGTTACGGTCAGCCAAGCAGGGAGTGCTCCGGTTCTCCGGAGGCTTTGCAGTTCACTCGGCTAGTGGGGGCCACCATCTTTAAAGTTGCTTATGCGCAGAATGTCCGAGGCTATGGTGGGCAGTAGAGGGAGAGGTGTGCAAGCGCTGTGCAGGCACATAGTACTGGCCATTACAATAAGCTCTGCATGGGGAACTACAGCCTGTGGGGCTGCCATATTACATGCTGCATTACAGCCAATAGGGCTCCTGGATCCTCCTACTTTGCAGATAGATAAATTTGGCATGCCAGTTGGAAGAGGGACCTCTGAGGAGCAAGTAGTGTCCAGGAAGCAGTGCTCCCCTGTACTAGGCTAGATCTCCCCCCTTAGGTCCCAGTTAGGCTCCAACTCACTGTAGGTTGTGGCTGGTATAGGAAAAGCCCATAGTCAGGGACCTTTCCCCAGTAGCCGCTTATAGTCAGGTAAAGCACCGGTGAGACGCCACACGGTGACTGCGGCCTGTATTCTGGGACCAGACCAACTGTTTGGTAAATACGGTAAGGTGATATTATCCATGCAGGAATTCACCCCACACAGAGGAGGACGCGATCGCGGATGACAACATTGGATCAGACAGACCCTCTTTGTTATTCTGCATTACCTGGGTGCTGGTGCCCCGGGCAGGTACCTAACTCATTGCACCAACACTCCATGGGATAGCGCTATCTCCAACACTTTCGGTGGACCTTGACATTGGTAAAAGGACATCAGGGAATTGGTGCCTGGCACCCAATGTACTCTGGTGTCACTCACTGTTGGTATCAGGTTAGATGCTACATTATTGTGGAGACAGGGTAAGGAAAACAAATAGGGGAGTTTAATGATCAACTAAAACTACCAGCTTATTAGACCAAAATGTGTATGTAAATGATGATTGGGAGGTGCATACGTGAACTGGGGATCGAAACAAAACAAAAAAATTGAAAATACTAAGGTATTGACTATAAATATTAAGTATTAATTAAGTATTCACTAAGTAGCACACCACCAAATAATGGAATTAATAATAAATAACTTTAATCATAAATAGGTTACATAAAACATATATCACTGTACAAGAAAAACAGTGAATAAAATACACAGCGTAGAGCATAACTTCAACCAATAAATCTTACAGTACCTGGTTGAAAAAATACCATTGTAAGACCAAGTGATTGTGCTAAGATGGATATATGTTCTCCACCACATAATGAATGTGGCCCAATGACTTTGTTGATAAGAGGGTCACAAACTCTCTAGATAAAACTCAATGAGGTTGTAGAGGGAAGATATAACATAGGGTCAGTGTTAAATTGCACATAGATAAAATGTAGCCCACACTGTACTGGCTGTTAATCAGCTAGATGTAGTAGATCAATAAACCTAAATATAGGTAGCATATAACAAATTGCCAATAGAAGTGTATAACATATTGCTTATAGTTAGCAAGTTGCCAATGCACAGATGAGTTAGTACTCAATCACTGATTAGTGTAGCTGTAACAGGGGAGTTATCCTTGTTCAGGAAATGTGCCTCTAATTCAGCAGTGTAGTGGTTAACTGCTGGTAGTCAATTAACCAACACCACCTGGCTGATTAGGTTTCTTAGAAAAGCCTGTCTTTGAGACAGGAAGTGAGATTGTTCCTGAGTATCACAAGTAGTGGGACTGACCATAGGAACAGATGTCTTGAGCCTGCCAGAAGAAAAACTGCACGCTGATTGCAAGACACAGGGGAAAGCACTTCTGAACCTGAATGCTGATATAGCTTGAGGAAAAAGGCAGCAACCCAGGAACAGAGAAGACTTTCCCTCCAACTACAAGAAAACAGATAAGACTTTCCTTTATAAGACTTTGTATCTGCACATATCAAGATATATGTTTGGGCCACCTTAACAAGTCTCCCTTGCATACCTCTGCACACGTCCTCCTACATACTGTATGGTGTCAGAATTGGGACTGAGGTGGCCCTTGAAGTTAAAAGGGGCCCCAGAGATTGCCTGTGAATATTTTTTTTGCTTTTTACCTACTGCACCGACACACTTTATTCGAGCAAATACCCGGCATGTACCTGGCAGATACCTGGAATGCGCCGCTCCTAACCTCTGACAAGCCCCGTTGCATTTGCCTTCCCAGCCTGGGTTCATGCCTGGCTGATGGGCGGCTGATCTGTTAAATGATAATGATTAGGATTTAATAGGCTGCAATGCTTTGCGTGTCTACCAGATGGCATAAATTCATGAATTGTAATGCAGTTTATATATATATACTGTGCAGTATTGCAGCCAGCGGGAATAAAATGCTTCAATCCCTGCTTGGAAAATAACTCAATGTACTCGGGCAGAAAACAGTCACAAACCTCAATACACCCGGGTATACCCGAATTCGTGGAACTAGCCAAGCTCGAATAAAGTGTGTCGCCAGTGTACAAACAGCCTGAGCAACATAAACAAAGGATCTCATGCAGCAGAGACCAGAGTTAAAGGGATACACACCCAGGCAGGAAATCTACACTGCACTGAAGAAACCCACAAAACCGCAGATGAACTATTTCCCCCGATTTCAAGAGGAGAGAAAGAGACTGTGCTGAAGCAGGTAAACCTTATTTGCCTATCATAATAAAGTGTAATATGGTAATTGAAATAGAGGTTTTGCCTACCAGCCGTAGTCAGGGTTCAAGACGTAAGTTAGCCCTTAAAAGGGATAGGCGTTTGTTGTTTTCAAATGTTTCGCTGAAGCAGTGAATACAGATGGTGGCCCACGAGCGGTACTGATTCTGCAAGTAAAGGCTGCCACACCGCATAGGACTACCAGCTGTGAATGGAGTATATGTAGAAAAGTGTGAATATGGATGCAAGACTGTGCTGAAGCAGGGGAATTTTCAGTAAACAAGTGCTGAGGGTAAAATTGCCCTACTGGGGAAAAAGGAATTGCTGAGCTGTGTAAAAGGTATCACAAAGTGTGAAGAGTGAATGCCATAATACCCAAAGTTGAGACTGAAAATTACTGAACTCAAGCAGAAAACCACATTATTTGGCTGAAGCGGAGGGATTTCACCTAGCAAGTAAATGGTGTAAAGCAAATAGAAGTTTTTACCTAGCAACTGCACATCCAGTATACCTAATGAGAGAGAATGCGTGCACAGTACTGCAGATATTGTAAAACTTACCCAAGAAAAAGAAAAAGTCTACTGAAATGCCTGTGAGAGCTCCGACCTCAACAAGAAAAATATGCCCACCTGTAGGACTATCACAATTGGGGGTTCTAGCAAATACAGTGGCAACAGCTGCAATAGCGCCTCCTGAGGTCAGGAAAAAAATTACACCTGATAGCCCCAACATGGATGACAAGATGCAGCATTCCTGTAATGAACCCTACCCCACGGAAGAGTGGCCCTTCCAGTCCAATAAAGAGGAAGACATCACTTACGGGGAACCCGAACTGAGTCACACCCACAAAACACCCCAAGAATGGTGGGGGTGCCTGAACTCGGCACGAACCAAAAAGACCACTCTCTATGATGACGAATATGATCGACAGGAGAAAGAGTGGGAGCAGCAGATCACCAAATATTTCTGTCAGCTAACGCAACTGCAAGAAAAGCCTGGCGTACACAATGAAGCCGCTGAAGTATCAAATAAAGAAGGAGACCCCAGTATTCCTGATGGGACGGAGTCATCCAAAACAAAAAGGCAGAAAAAGAAAAGCGGTTCTTCACTTACCGTGGCAGGAACAGACACGTCCGCAGATCCTGTGGAGAAAAAGGGGGACCGAGTTGCCCTGCAGCCTAGAGAAAATGGAGAATTCGTCCCGTGAATAACCGAAAATCCAGAGGGCCCAAGGCAGAAGTCATGTACTCCAAAGAAGTGTCTGTCCGGTGCCAACAGTGAGAAACCCTCAACCAACCATCCCAGGGAAGCGGAGCCGGAACCAGTGAGTGTCGATCCCTTGACCAGCCCTGAAGATGCCCTGAAAAATGCCAGGCATGACTGTGATATGCTCCGTGAACAATTGAAACAAAAGAAAGATGGTTACACAGAGCTACAGAAAAATAACGTGAAGCTACAGAAAGATGTGCTCACAATTTACTCTTTGGCCAGGACAGAATTTGATGATCTCAAGACTGAGGTAGATACTGCAAATGCTATTATTTCCGCCATGGATGAAAAGCAGAGCCAATCTGATAAAATGATGGCTAAGCTGAAGCGGAAGTATGAGGAGGCACTGAAGCAGATGACAGTCTTTCAGCAAAAGGTTCACACTCTTCGCGTAGAGCTGAATGCCTCACAACAGGAGGTCAACAGTATCCGGACAGATGTTAAGGGCTCACTCCATAGGATCTTCCACACAGGGGAACTTGCCTGCTTGCAGTTTGGCTGTGACAACTCTAATACAGAGTGCTTTTCCTGGCTGGATCCTGCTTCTCCTTCCATTCAGAAGCATATGTGCAGAGCTCCCAGGCATTTGGTGTATTGAAGAATAGCAGCAGCAAAGAAATACTACAGCCATCCACTTCAAGTCTTGGACTTTGAGACACTCTTCAAAGACTGGTTTTGTTTCCTATGGACACAGTGACTAAGCGCCAGGTATCCTCATTTCACCGTTACAGTATCCGGACAGAGGTGGACGTATCTCAGAAAGAGGTTCATACACACCACAGAGCACTGGATGCCTCACATCATGAGACCAACAGCTGCCGCACAGACCTGGAAGTCTCTAGAAAGGAACTTCACAGTCTCAGTGAGGAGCTGGACATTCCAAAGAAAACTATCCTCCATCTTAACTTAGATCTCAAAGTCTCTCAGAAGGAGCTTCAGAACCTAAACCTGGGGATAGAAGTCTCACGCCAGGAGACAGCCTGCCTCCAAGCAGATGTGCAAAAATGGAAGGCGGACTGCAAGGAGGCCCTGAATAGTACAGAGACTGAAAAAAGAGAAAACTTAAAACTGAAAGAAGAAAATTCTCATTTGACAGACTACATCAAGGAAAAGAATGAAAAGCTGCACGAGCTTAACGAAATAAATAAACTTTTGGAAGATGAGAAGTTTGAAGTAGAGCACCAACTGCAGAACCAACTGCAAAGTCTGCATACGCACGTGCAGAAGGCCGAGGAGAAGCAGCAATCTCTGCAGGAAGACAATCTGCAGGCTGCTAAAGAAGTACATGTGCTGCAGGAACGTCTGATTACACAGTATGTCCCCGCCAAGCAGCATGAGAAACCGAAGGCTACCCTGAGCATCACCAAATCATCACTAGAGGCCAAACTTAGAACCCAGGTGACTCAGCACAAAAGGAAGCACAAGATGGTCCATAAACTGAGACAAGTAACTGTGGCCCAAACAAAGAAATTCACAGTGCTTCACAATACAATGAAAATGTGGAAGCAATCTCAGAGAAAGCAAAGTGTGCAGATAAATTCCCTGAGAAGAGACTTGCAAGACGCACTCAAAAAACAGGGATCTGTCGCGGATGAGATTACAGTTCTACAAGGATAAGTATTGACCCCGACTAAGCGTCAGTATCCCGCAGACACAAAAACCCATGAAGACAAGGGTACAGTGAGAGCTGGGAATACCGCTCGTCTGAAAAACAAAGTTGCAAAACTTGAACCACCTAAACAAGCACTAGCAAAACCTTCAGCCACCCAACAGGCAACAAACAAAGGTACACATGCTGAGTCAAAACCAGAAGAATCCTTAGCTAATGAAGCTGAAAAGATGGGACATTCTCTGGAAGTGTATGTGGAATTGCAACTTAATCCCAAAGAAGCTGAGCTAGCAACTCCATTGAGTGGAAAAAGTGTAGAGAGACAGCTTCAAGAGTGGAAAACTCAAAGGGCTGTTTTTAAACGCTCTGCAACTGTTGCCATACAGTCTGCCTACAATAAGACGAGCACCCAACGTGAGGGAAATCTCATGACCGCGCACGCAGCAAAAAGACTATACTTGGAAAAAGTCCTCCTCGAGCGACTGAGGAGTGCTGATCTCAAGCACCTTCGGGAGGAGACACGAATAAACTGGAGAAAGGGCTCCAATCCCAGCGGGACTGAGGGTTCTCTTCCTCAATCCACTCTCATTCAAGTCACAGAGATATCTAGAATGAGAGTGGAAGGATGGGCTTTGGCCGTGGCAAGCCCGAGCTTCCCACAAACAGGGGAGGTATGTAACAGGGGAGTTATCCTTGTTCAGGAAATGTGCCTCTAATCCAGCAGTGTGGTGGTTAACTGCTGGTAGTCAATTAACCAACACCACCTGGCTGATTAGGTTTCTTAGAAAAGCCTGTCTTTGAGACAGGAAGCGAGATTGTTCCTGAGTATCACAAGTAGTGGGACTGACCATAGGAACAGATGTCTTGAGCCTGCCAGAAGAAAACCTGCACTCTGCTTGCAAGACACCTGGGAAAGCACTTCTGAACCTGAATGCTGATATAGCCTGAGGAAAAAGGCAGCAACCCAGGAACAGAGAAGACTTTCCCTCCAACTACAAGAAAACAGATAAGACTTTCCTTTATAAGACTTTGTATCTGCACATATCAAGATATATGTTTGGGGCTGGGAGACATGCTAATCTAAAGGGAGTTGTGGAGTGCATAGGTTTCACTAGACATACTCCCAAGTGAACAGAAGCTTTGTTTGACCCCTTGTTTGGATGATTTTTCTTATGTTAAGGAAACAGGCGCAATAAAAGCCTTATTTAATTTCACCTTAACAAGTCTCCCTTGCATACCTCTGCGCATGTCCCAGAGTGCATGCCCAAATGACAAGAAAAGACCGCAAAAGTGGTAATGCGTCAAGTCAGTTAGGCTTTAGTCTCAATGATAATATGGGTAAAGGCTACATTTTAACAATCTAAATCCCAAATTAACGGTAGATAGAAAACGCTCAATATTATAAAAACAGACTCATAGGGCCTCATGCAGAGAGCAGCGCTAAAAGCAATCTCGCCATTTTCCGGCGAAAATCGAGCTGAAAGCAGCAGAAAAAGGCAAGTTTTAAAAAAAGCGCCATTTTTTTTTTCTTGAAATTCGCCGCGCGGCTGGAGAGATCCTAATCAAGCATCCTAATCTCTCCAGTGTTTTTTTCTGCCGTATGCAGAGAGCCGCGAACGCCATCTAGTGGCTGTTCGCGAAAAAAAATGGCGCGATTTTCAACATTTTTCCTCTCCACCAAGCAGCTGGCGCTCGGCGGCCGGTGGAGGAGAAAAAAAAAATCGATTTCTTTCGCACTAGTTTCAACAGCGCTCATAGCGCTGGTTGAAACTCTCCATATGCAGAAAGGATTGTAAATGCAGTTTTATGCCCTTTCTGCATATGGAGAAAAAAACTCTCCAATAAAGCTAAAAAAAATTTCCCCTCTCCAATTCTAAATAGCACTGCTCTCTGCATGAGGCCCAAAATGGCATCTGATGTCATAATTGACGTGCCCGACGCATGTTTCCCTCCAGCTATGGAGCTTCATCAGCGGCAATTAGCGAACTACTCATTGGTATTACAGGGTACCAATATTATTGGGTTCAATAAAGGTTGTTACCATTTATTTGTGTGCATGTGTTATTATTAATATTGTTCCTGTAAGGGTTCATCCTGTCAATTTAGGATCCCTTGTAGGTGGAGGTGCGGTCACAATAAGGATGAGATACACCCCAGGCTCCCAGCGGCGGAGGTTCAGGCCTTCTATGAGCCACAGGTAACACACCTCACACACCATAGCCGCCATATCTTCCATAGGGTGGGGGAAAGTGTGCTACAGGTGTAAGATCGCTACAATGTTAAGAAATGTAAAAACATTATAAACACAATGGCATACAATAACATGTAGAAATTATGTATACAGAATTGTCTTGTAAAAAGTTATATCCTACTTAAAGTATTTGCATCCTCACTATTGTCATTTGCTAGGTGGGGTGAAGAAAGTAAACTTTTACAGCCAACTTGTGGATACATTCTATATTAAGCCGGTTTTGCCTTAAAATTACACACATGTTATATTCCTATTTCTAGCTCAAAATATTGTGTTTAGGTTAACACATGTCCATTAAGTTGAATCTATTCTAGCTCAGGGAGATACTCATACTACAGTATATTAGATGGGTAATCCCTGTATTTGTCATGTGGGCAAAGTGAATTTAGTCCAGGCTATCTGTCTGCCTTGCTACTGCAGACTAACAAATACAACTGGATATCTGCCTATAAAATCCCATGTGTTCTTCAGTCTGGTGCTAGCAAAATGTTAGAAACGCTAGCTTATGGGTTTAATACTGTTCATCCAACTCCATTTATCAGAAGAAGATTGCTCATTCTGAAAACCTTACCTTGCTTCAGACTTTTTTTTCTGCGTTATGTACTTCCCAAACTTGGTTTGTAATGTAGCATTTGTTTTGACTGTTACTTTATGGTTCAACATGCTGTCTGCCATTCCTGCTTTAGCATATCCCCTCTGCAACTTTGGGTGTTTCATTTACCCTGCAGTAATCCCTTCAACCCCCTTTTGTCACTTTCTATACACCTGTCCCTGATATTCTCCTACATGCTTTTGGTGCAAAGGCCCTAAAGTCATTCAGTATTTCTCCTGCCCTTTGCCTTTCTAAATTGTGAAGTCTGTCTATTCATGTCAATAAGGACCTCTAGTGCTGTGCTGTCCTTTACTTAGGACTTAAAATATATCGCTAGCAGCTTGCTAGCTTATCATGCCTTCACCTTCCTCTTCCATGGCTAAATGTCTTGCCTCCTGCGCCATAAAGCTCTCTTCTAGAGTAGATTGTGTTATATTGTGATGTCAGCAGGCATCAAGCAAATCCTTCCCTAACCTACCCACTACTGCAGGCATGTGTTTACTGAACAAATGCAGTGTTTTGGGATATTTCAATCAATTGAATGTATTTATTTAGAGTTACTTCCTTCAGTATGCTCAGAGGAAGAGCATTGTGTTAGTCACTCTCAGGTTTCCCCAAAGGGACATACTCCTCCTTGCATAAAGTGTACTTAGGTGATTGAGATAAATGTTTAAGTTATCTAAATAAAGAGACTTATCAAATGTTGCTGTCCTGCCTGCATACAGTGCACATATAGTGGTGACCAACTTTATTCTAACTCGGCTAGTACCGCAAATTTGGGTATATCCCGGTGATGTTCGGTTTTGTATCGTTTTTGGCCGGAGTGCATTGCGTTACTCTTCCGGCTGTGACTTAAGCATTTTATTCCCGCTCGCTGCAATACTGCAATGCCGTGTAAAAACACATGGGGGCGTTGGCGAGCTGTTGTGTTTGAAGTCTAATACCTTAGCGGTTCACCCTAAACAGTCTGTGCGCACGCAGTAATAGTAAAATTGCATATTTAATTTATTTTAAAATACAGTACTGTACATGCTCGGACCCTGTTGGGGTGAAGTGAGGGGGTTCCTAACATCTGGGGGCAAAAATAATTTTATTTATAGGTGCCCTAGAACAGAAGTTCCCACGCCAATTGCCTGTGAACTTGACCGAGGCCCTAAGTAGTTCCCACGCCAATTGCACGAATATAATGTAAAATAACCCGTTCTGTGGGTCTGAGCGGGTTGAAAGTCGCCTGGTCCTCATGCGGAAGGACCCTTGCCATAGTGGCAAAATATCAGCTTTGCAAAAATTTGTCCCTGAGGAAGCTTCTTTGCTGGAGGGAAACGCGCGTTGGACGCGCAATGTTGTCAGTCTCCTACTTGGAACTGTTTTAATGTAGTGTCAGCAGTCTCCTGGCTCTAACTTTGTTGATCCCATTAGTTAATTATTTATTCTTTATTTATAGTGAGTGTGCCTGCTTTCAATGCACAGCACTGCTGTTTCTGGCAGGTCTATGCTGCAGTGTATGTATCATCATTATCACTGCACTTGCCAGCTTTATTACTCCAGCACTCTTACTTTAATATACTAAAGTCTCTATTATAGTGCGCAGTGCTGGTTGTTCAAGCAAGGTAGCTGGACATTTAACACACTGGCCACTCACTTGTGTACATTTATATACCTGTATTTTTGGGTCTCATCGTTGCTCCAGAGAGGTTAACACCCTGACTTCTAGCAACCTGTGTCCTCTTATCCCACCATTATTAAGTGGTTCAATGGGATAGTATATATTTAAAATAGACGACACGGTTGCCTGATAATGTTGATTTAATATATTTTTAATCCACATTACACATTACTTTGGTAATATATGTTTTAAGTAAATTTATTAAAAGTTAGATTTTACACTATTTTGGTGTGCATTTAAGTGAATTCTTTTAGGGGGCACATCCATTTTGTGTTTCCCTTCACCTTTTCTGATTCACTTTTCAGTTCACAGTTTGCACCCATTATTTGATTACCACATTGATGTATTTGACCACTTTATTCAATTAGTATGGTTCTGTGATCACTCCCTATCCCTTTGTTGTTTCTATAGGTGCCCTAGAACAGAAGTCCCCATGCCAATTGCCTGTGAACTTGACCGAGGCCCTAAGTAGTTCCCACGCCAATTGCTCGAATATAATGTAAAATAACCCGTTCTGTGGGTCTGAGCGGGTTGAAAGTCGCCTGGTCCTCATGCGGAAGGACCCTTGCCATAGTGGCAAAATATCAGCTTTGCACGACCCACGGAACCGGAGATCCAAAAAGACATTTTAAAAGCACATTACCAAAGTGGCTTTTTTTCTGCCATGCAAGTCAAAGGCAGAAACCTGAACTTTAACATCACCCTGACTCCGTTCTGTTGCCACGAGAGGGTCGCAATTTGCCATGCAATCCTGCCGCAACTAGGACTACATGGTGACCGAATATGGGCCCTCTGGGTTGAACACAACCGGAGTTATGGGTTCCAGGTTTCTGCTCATTCTGACTTATCCGGTTCAAAGCTTTCTCCGCCATTACGCTCAATGCTAGGACCCTCCTCGCCGGCGTGACCCTTTCTCGCTGCCATTACTGCTGGGACTTTGTTGGGGTCAAGTGAGGGGGTTCCTAACATCTGGGGGCAAAAATAATTTTATTTCTAGGTGCCCTAGAACAGAAGTTCCCATGCCAATTGACCTAGTTCCTACGCCAATTTCCCTAGTTCCTACGTCAATTGTGTGACCAGGCAGTAAAAAATCAGTGCAGCAAGCCTCTACATTTGTTACTCTGTATTTTGTTATACAGTACTATCTAAGGAGCAAATGGAAACAATGCACAGTACAGTGAGAGAAATGAACATCTTCTTTTATTGGTGCACTCAGTTCAAAAACATTTTTTTACAAATACAATGTTGAAACATTTCAAGTGCACAGCTGTTATAACCATCAACACACAATAATACTGTACATACAGTACTGCAGCCTTTATTAAATTCTTCTGCCACATTGAATTCGGAGAAACTTTTACAAAACATTTGTAAAACATGGAGATACCTGATAAATGGACGTTTACACTATGAATATTAATTTATAATACAGTATACTGTACTATGTATAAAATCTGTTTGTTTTTGGTGCATGGGGCACAGGGAGTTAAAGTGACTTGCTTTTTAGGTGCTGTCTTTGGGGGTTTATTCATCCAATTATTATGATGAACTGCTTTTTGAAATTACAGTGCTTGCTGCTATTTCAGCCACACACCTCCAGAGTTTTTAATCCCTCCCTAGCCAAGCGTCAATGATCTGACTCACAACAACCCCCCACCCCCCTCTCACTACTGGGTCGTTAACCTTCTGGGTATTACCATTGTGTTACTAATCCTCCCTCCCCTAGCCCAGCTTCAAACACTCAGTACGTCTGGGTGTAATCACACCATCCCCCTCCCCCAACCCTTAGAGGCCTGCTTTGGAAAATCCCCTCTCGAATTTGAAATGTAAATCTGACTGTGATGTGCACAGCACTGTGAGAATGTAGCGTAAACTGATACATGTTTTCACACCCTGATGAAATACAGTGTCAGCCAGTATGGTTTACAGTCACGTGTTTTAAATTAAATACAGTAAATTCTTTAATATCTTTAAAAATATATATATATAAATATATAAATATAACATGTTCTTTTATTGGTGGAGTCAGTACAAAAACATTTATTTACAAATACTGTACAATGTTGAAACATTTCAAGTGCACAGCAATTAGAGCCATCAACACACAATAATACACACTGCAGCCTTTATTAAATAATTTTTATGATGAACTGTCTTTTGAAATTACAGTGCTGCTAACTATTTCAGCCACACACCTCCAGAGAATAATACATAATGCAGTCTTTATTAAGTTCTTTACATTTGTAAAACATGGGGAAACATGAGTAAGGCACATTTATAAGAATATGATTTAATACTATATACTGTACAGTACTGTATACAGTAATATATATATATACTATTGTATATACTGTATAGTAATATTATTTTTCCTTCTTTATCTTTTCCTCATTTTGTCTGCAGTACAGTAGTTCATTGAGAGAGGAGAGGTTTTGTGTACCACATTACTGCTGTTTATATACTGTACATTTGACTGTACACACAGATTTGACAGGACACAACGCCCCCACCTCCCCCTAGACCACCCTTTTTCCTGGAACGACAAGAAAACAAAAACTTAGTTCAGTTACTGTACTGTACTGTACTGTATGTGCGTACTGTATTATGGCAGAACTACTGTAGGTGGCTGGTGCAGCTTTCTCTGGAAAGAAAAAAATGGAGCAGTTAGTAGGCAGTTACTGTAGTACTGTCAAACTAGTCTACTGTACTGTATACTGGAACTACTGTATACTCTGACTATTGGGAAAGAAAAAATCTGCGCCATACTTACCTGTACTTACAATACTACAGCACTGTACTACTTTCCTGATGCTTGCCCATTACGCGCGATGACAATGGGCAACACAGTGGCAATATGGTCTATATATTTATTGCAGCGTTCCACGGTGAGTACATCGCTCCAAAAACTCAGTATGCCTTTCAACAACTCGTCCTTTTTGGAGGGTTTCACCACTTTCCGGATATGGTCCTTCAGCTGATGCCAGACCATTTCGATCGGATTGAAGTCTGGCGATCTGTCATTGGAAAGAAAGGACAATTGGTTTAAGAGCTAAAAACAGTGGGGAACAAAAATGGGACACGGTCTACTGCACTTACTCCGCTGGCGTCTTCACCCAGTTGATGCCGCGCTCAAGGATATGCGCCGTTGACGCAGTGTGCTTGGGATCATTGTCCTGGTAGAAGCGGTGACCATTGGGAAAGTCGCGTGTGATGTATTGCACAATGTTGTCTTGGAAGTAAGCTTTATTCATGATTCCTATAGCAAGAAAAGAAAAGTGCTCAAAAAACTGCACAATAGTACAGTACAGTGCATACGGTAAGGCAACACTAGTCAAGTACAGTGCATTAGGCGACATTATATTTGATAAATTTTACCTTCAAAGATGACAATGCATCCCGGTCCACGCCTAGAGATGGCACCCCCCACATGCAGCTTCACAGGGTGTTTTGGCCGCGGCTTCAAAGATATGCGGCCTTTTTTGTGGAACGCAAATCTTGCAAATCTCTCCAGCGACACAGTAGACTCATCAGTGAAGATGCAATCCTGGAAAGTCTCCCCGCTGTCGATCCATGCTTGGGCCTGGAGCACTCTTTTGATTTTGTTTGCGTCCCGTATCATGGGGTATGCTCTGTAATGACAAGGAATATATTTTTTTAGCGGTACAGTGCAGTACAGTTTGCTAAACAACACTTTTACCTCCTGTACTGTCCAGTACTAACCTCACACGTCCATATTTCCATACAATGCTGCATCTCATCTTCTTTATGCTGCTCTCGGATACAGACAGATTGTGCTTTTCCTGCAGAGTGTTTTTAACCCTTAATGCACTCCTCTCATCATTCTCCTCACTTATTTGTCCACCAGAAGAGTTTTCTCCCTACAATGTAAAGAAATTATATTGTTTTATTAATATGCAGCAATATAAAATGTATATAAATGTAATGTTGTAATATTCAGTAAATATAAATATACAAAAAATGTATACTGTTGTGTTGTACTATAAATATAAATATACATCCTAGATACTGTATACCGTTGTAAGAATTATTTAAATATACAAAAAATGTATACAGCTGTGCTATAAATATAAATAGACAAAATATATATACTGTTGTACTATAAATATAAATAGACTAAATATATATACTGTTGTACTATAAATATAAATAGACATCCTAGAGATACCGTTGTAAGATTAATTGAAATATACAAAAAATGTATACAGCTGTGCTATAAATATAAATAGACAAAATATATATACTGTTGTACTATAAATATAAATAGACTAAATATATATACTGTTGTACTATAAATAAGTAGACATCCTAGAGATACCGTTGTAAGATTAATTGAAATATACAAAAAATGTATAAAGCTGTGCTATAAATATAAATAGACAAAATATATATACTGTTGTACTATAAATATAAATAGACTAAATATATATACTGTTGTACTATAAATATAAATAGACATCCTAGAGATACCGTTGTAAGATACAGAACTGTACTGTAGATGTACAGTACAGTTTTATATATATATTTTTTTCTTAAGTTTTATAAATATACTTACGCGTTAGTTACCCTTGGTGCCTTTTTGTGGTCTCTGTTTTTTCCGTATGCATGATAGCACACGGTGGCTGCTGGCACAACGAGGCCAGAAGTAACTAACCAGCGCTGGATATCTGCAATTCGGTGTCCGGTCGTGTACCCTCCTTAATTCTCATGCTGAGATCCTTGGAAATCTTTTTAACGGGCATTGCTGCGAGTAGAAAGAAATACAAACACAAGAATGTATATTCGATGTTTAGTCGATGTGTATTCTATGTGCAGTGAATCCACAAAATAGATGGTGTATTTATACGTTAATGACTCACATTAGAGTACACCCACTTTCAACACCTGTACCTGGCCGCCATGCATAAAAGGTCACACACTTTGCATAGCCCACCACTCGCTGATCTTTATCTGAACGTGCCCATGTCCAGATACTGCATTGTGCCATCTGCTTCCATGGAGCATACCCGTTTCTATGGACGCAAGAACACTCTCACCTCTGCTGTGCCTGTCACGCTGAAAAAGAGAAAGGCAGCAGCCGTTTCCACGCCAAGGGCAAAGCGACCGGCTAAGGCCAATAAAGAAAATCTTCTGCTGACCCCAAAGGCTAAGGGTTTTCTTAGATGTCAGCCTTATTATGTGAAGAAGATATACGGCAATACGCTCTCTACACAAAACGAATGGCAGCCATCGCATCGAATCCGCAGACCACTTCCTCAGATATGCTTCGACGACTCTGCTGTAGCTGTCCCAGAAATCCCGGAAATCTTCAGCCCGTCTTCTCCACCCCCATCTTCTCCGGTTCCATCTGATGACGCTGCCGCCTCTGAAATCTACGGGTCACTGTCTCCTTTGCTCTTGGACGACTCTGCTTCTCGCCCGGAAATCCAAAGGTCACCTTCTCCATCCCTCTTCGACGACGCTGCCGCTTCTCCTCTACCGGGTATCCACAGGTCCCCTCCTCCACTCTCCATCGATGCCGCTTCTGTCCAGGGAACCCCCATCTCATCCTCCGTTGCACCCATCCCCCCAGATGTCCACACGCCATGCACAAGCAGCTCATTAGACCGGATCCTGAATGGGATAACTGTGGATCTCCCCGGGAACTCTATTGTGCTGGCAAAGATAGATCTGGTTCTGGAGACAATGATAAATGTGGAGCAGCGGGTGCTACAAATGGACCAACGGATGCTACAAATAGAACAACGAATGGATCAACGGATGCAGAAGATAGAGGCTGATATAGCGGGCATTCATTATTTGCTCGGTGTTAATGCCCCTGTTTCCCCAATGCTGGAGCAGGGGGGTGACATCGATGTGATGAATGGGACATTGGACCCCCTTCCATCACCAAGCGCACCCCCATCACCAAGCGCACCCCCATCACCAAGCGCACCCCCATCACCAAGCGCACCCCCTCCACCAGAAGATGCAGTGTACATGTATGCCATTGAGGAGGACATGACAACCCCATCAAGACCACGCCAGGAGACAACCCGGCGACCACGACCGGAGGAAAGCTTCCTCCCAGAAAACCTACCATTGCCCGTTGCCTCAAGCACACCCGTTCCCAAAAGACCTACACCTGCTCGCATAGAAACAGTGCCCGACATCACCTGTGCGATCTGCCATCGGCGCTCAGGGAGAAGTATAGGGTGAGGAGTGCTGGTATACCCCACAAGTATGCCTTGATCATTTTTAAGCACCATGTTCCCTACACGTTGTACTGCGAGTGGGTGTTCAAAGTGAACTATGATGGGAATCGCCAAAAAAAAGGCCCTTCCTGCCAATTTAAGGAAAAAAATTGTGGAAGAATTGCGGCACTTTTATCCTGTTACAGATCCTGTAATGAAAGGCATTAGAGACTGCATTAATGGCGTTTTGCGCCATGCAATGAATCGGCCCTGGACGGACATTGTGGAGGACTTTCAATGAGACCATACTGTTGTGCTGAACTGTATTGTACTGTACATGTTGTGCCCTACAGTACCTGCTGTACTTAAACAAAGGAGATGTTGTTGTGTGTTTTTTTTTTACACAGGACATGCACAACTCCAGTCCCTGAGGGCCGCAAACAGGCACGGTTTTCAAGGTTGCCCTGAAAACCTGCCCTGTTTGCTGCCCTCTAGGACTGAACTGGTGCAGGTCTGACTCACAGTGTTGCGCACCATCCCACTGTACTGTTACTGTTACTTAAAATGTTTCAACATTGCATTTGTAAATAAATGTTTTTGAACTGAGTGCACCAATAAAAGAAGATGTTCATTTCTCTCATTGTACTGTGCATTGTTTCCATTTGCTCCTTAGATAGTACTGTACTGTATAACAAAATACAGAGTAACAAATGTAGAGGCTTGCTGCACTGATTTTTTACTGCCTGGTCGCGCAATTGGCGTAGGAACTAGGGAAATTGGAGTGGGAACTAGGTCAATTGGCGTGGGAACTTCTGTTCTAGGGCACCTAGAGATAAAATTATTTTTGCCCCCAGATGTTAGGAACCCCCTCACTTGACCCCAACAGGGTCCCAGCAGTAATGGCGGCGAGAAAGGGTCACGCCGGCGGGGAGGGTCCTAGCATTGAGCGTAATGGCGGAGAAAGCTTTGAACCGGCTAAGTCAGAATGAGCAGAAACCTGGAACCCATAACTCCGGTTGTGTTCAACCCAGATGGCCCATATTCGGTCACCATGTAGTCCTAGTTGTGGCAGGATTGCATGGCAAATTGCGACCCTCTCGTGGCAACAGAACGGAGTCAGGGTGATGTTAAAGTTCAGGTTTCTGCCATTGACTTGCATGGCAGAAAAAAAGCCACTTTGGTAATGTAAAAAAGTTATATCTGTGGCGCTCAACACTGTAATTATCAATACAATTCTGATAGGTAATTAGAAATATACAACCAGAGCCACGGAAATCGCCCGTCCAATTGGATGCTCCACGTGATAAGGGTGAACATGTAAATATAAAAAAATATCAAATCATAGCATAATACTGTATAACATATAAACAAACAAACAAACAACAACACTTAACAGACGCTGAGAACAACAGGTGACTACTTACAATAGCATTTAATATGGCATATCATTAATATCATAAAATACACTAAATACACATAAAATAGCACATAAAAACATATATAAGGTTCAGGCAAGATTCTCCAACTCGGGTGGGGGTACCTGCTTACCGAAAACAAGATGGTTTCAGGCAATGGATAATTTAGAGAGTATCCCCTCTTAAAAATGGCTGCTGCTGCTGCTTACATCTGGGCTCAGACGAGTGGTCTCATATGGGCAGGGACAGGCTCCTCCAGCCCTCGGTGTCTGCCTCTGTCTGTAGTCAGCACCATCCACACACGGCAGAAGTTCCAGGGCAGCACACACAGATACTTCCTGGTCTGACCCCACCAAACACACCATACAATGCAATGGTGAAATGCCGAATATTCCTACGCCAGCTTTCTATTGCCCACAGCTCGCAGCTCACAGCTTCAGAAGGGTACAGCACTCACACCCGAGTAGTAGGGACCTCACAGAACCACCCTACGCATTTCGAAAGTCTTGCTTTCTTCCTCAGGGGTAAAACGTAATGAAAAAATAGTCCCTTTAAGTCCCAGTATATGTAGTCCCGATTTAAACAGACAGTGCATCCTTTTGATCTTGATCATGCGCAGATGGAAGGACTAGGACACTCAGCGTGATAACACACCATAAACATGACAAAAAACAATAAACAAATAGACAATGGACATAGACAGAGAAATGAAATATAGTTATTAGTACAGTATATAATACAAATATATTAATAATATCTTTATATACACGTGGGTAGTAAAATATAATTACTTATTGTCATTAGATGATACAGGATGATTAATGACAGGGGATAGCAGCCCTGTTTGTTATATCTAGAATGGCCATGGACTAGCCCAACCACAGATAAGCGGGAAGTATGCTGAGCAGAACTTAACCCTTTACGGGATAGTACAAAACACAAATATGATACCTAATTGTATATAGACTGACTAAAACATGTGCATGTGACTATACTTAGGAACCTATAAAAGTGACTGATGAAAATGTGAATAAATGAGATAATTAATAATGTGAGTGAGGATGTATCCAAAATGATTATTAATGGGTGAAAATTAGTGATTAATATATTTATATTGTGAAATACAATAATGATTGGGTGATAGGTGATTGCTACCTAATTGTTAAAATATCCACATAATGAATACTGAGACCACTAAAAATGATATAACATGAAATGAACCACAAGTTACAAATCCCATTGAATATATTGTCTGCCCGAAGGACCGAATATCTCATCTTTCAAGAAGGAATGGCTTCAGGTCAAATTCTATATTGAGTCCGGATGGTGCTAAAGTTTGTAATTCGTAAATCCAAAAGGATTCTCTCTTTCCTAACATGCTTGTCTTATCCCCTCCACGCCAGTTAGGTGTAACAGCCTCTATAGCTACACATTTTAAGCCCTTAGGGTCTTTGCCGTGCACCTGAAGAAAATGGCTCGACACACTGTGGGAATCTAGACCTCTTTTAATATTGTAGATATGTTCATAGAACCGTCGTTTGATAGGTCTGGTGATCATACCCACATACTGCAGACCACACAGACATTCAAGGAGGTAGATAATATTAGTGCTATTACATGTGATGTGCTGTTGAATAGTATATTTTTTCAGTGTTTTGGTGGAAGTGAAAGCTAATTGTTTAGAACTGAATTTACATGCGGTGCATGTGTTACATGTGTAGTAACCTTTAATGGCATTTTTATTTTTGTTTTGCTGACCATTAGATTTAAGTGGACAGCTTGGGGCCAACCTTTGGCCTATTTGGATGCCTTTGTAAATATGATTTTCGGTTTCAAAGGCAGTATTTGTACTAAATCCGTATCTTTTCTCAAAATTGGCCAATATTTCTGAATAGTTTTCTTTATCCCTGGTGCCATCTGATTAAATTGAATGATGAATGGTATTTGTATTTGAGTATTGGTTGTTTTTGGTTTGTACTCTAAAAGTGTTGATCTTTCCAAAACTTCAACCTCTGATATAATATCGTCAAGATGATTGGATGGATATTTATTAAGGGTTAAGTTCTGCTCAGCAAACTTCCCGCTTATCTGTGGTTGGGCTAGTCCATGGCCATTCTAGATATAACAAACAGGGCTGCTATCCCCTGTCATTAATCATCCTGTATCATCTAATGACAATAAGTAATTATATTTTACTACCCACGTGTATATAAAGATATTATTAATATATTTGTATTATATACTGTACTAATAACTATATTTCATTTCTCTGTCTATGTCCATTGTCTATTTGTTTATTGTTTTTTGTCATGTTTATGGTGTGTTATCACGCTGAGTGTCCTAGTCCTTCCATCTGCGCATGATCAAGATCAAAAGGATGCACTGTCTGTTTAAATCGGGACTACATATACTGGGACTTACCGGGACTATTTTTTCATTACGTTTTACCCCTGAGGAAGAAAGCAAGACTTTCGAAATGCGTAGGGTGGTTCTGTGAGGTCCCTACTACTCGGGTGTGAGTGCTGTACCCTTCTGAAGCTGTGAGCTGCGAGCTGTGGGCAATAGAAAGCTGGCGTAGGAATATTTGGCATTTCACCATTGCATTGTATGGTGTGTTTGGTGGGGTCAGACCAGGAAGTATCTGTGTGTGCTGCCTTGGAACTTCTGCCATGTGGGATGGTGCTGACTACAGACGGAGGCAGACACCGAGGGCTTGAGAAGCCTGTCCCTGCCCATATGAGACCACTCGTCTGAGCCCAGATGTAAGCAGCAGCAGCAGCCATTTATAAGAGGGGATACTCTTTAAATTATCCATTGCCTAACCATCTTGTTTTCGGTAAGCAGGTACCCCCACCCGAGTTGGAGAATCTTGCCTGAACCTTATATATGTTTTTATGTGCTATTTTATGTGTATTTAGTGTATTTTATGATATCAATGTTATGCCATATTAAATGCTATTGTAAGTAGTCACCTGTTGTTCTCAGCGTCTGTTAAGTGTTGTATGTTGTTTGTTTGTTTGTTTATATGTTATACAGTATTATGCTATGATTTGATATTTTTTTATATTTACATGTTCACCCTTATCACGTGGAGCATCCATTTGGACGGGCGATTTCCGTGGCTCTGGTTGTATATTTCTAATTACCTATCAGAATTGTATTGATATAACAGTGTTGAGCGCCACAGATATAACTTTTTTCCATTTCCATAACCTGACTGGGGGTCAGGGTTATATCATAGGCTGCCATTGTACTGTGGGATATAGCGCGACCTAGTTGTTTTCTCCACTTTGGTAATGTGCTTTTAAAATGTCTTTTTGGATCTCCGGTTCCGGGGGTCGTGCAAAGCTGATATTTTGCCACTATGGCAAGGGTCCTTCCGTATGAGGTCCAGGTGACTTTCAACCCTCTCAGACCCACAGAACGGGTTATTTTAAATTATATTCGCGCAATTGGCGTGGGAACTACTTAGGGCCTCGGTCAAGTTCACGGGCAATCGGCGTGGGAACTTCTGTTCTAGGGCACCTATAAATAAAATTATTTTTGCCCCCAGATGTTAGGCACTGTATACCACTGTCAGTATACTGTGGAAGACACATAATGAAACGATACTGAACATGTAGAATAAATGCATAGTTTTATTTTTTCGGATTATTACACAGTATACTGTACGGCAGGAAAACATCAGCATACAGTACAATGTTATCCATCGAAACCCCCCCATTAGTCGTTTTCTTTTCTGAGGAAAAACAAAAAAAAAATTTTAATCTACAGTAATGGTCAGCCCCCTAGAGAAGTACCCAGCCAGCCCCACCAAAATAATACAGCAACAATACAGTACTCACCATTGAATTTCCAATTCAGCTACTGTAGTGCCGGGGCCGGTCCACTGCCAGTCCAGCTTTCTTCATCATCCACGTCGATAGTTAGCAGTGGGACTAGTCCATCTGTAGTCAGCAGGTGAGGCTGGAAATCGCTTAGGTAGATGCAAGCTTCATCAAAACTGAACGCAAAATCCAGCTCAGACTCAGGCTCAGGGTCAGGGTTGTCACTGATGGTGGGACCGTCATTGGAAGCCGGTGCTGGTGCTGGTGCTGTTTCTGGTTGTGGTGCATTGCTTGGCAGCGACTGTCGTTTCTTAGTTGGTTTTAACATGACCCTTCGCCTTTTGCCGCATCCATGATCATAGTTACCGGAAAAACCCGGTGATACACACCAATACCCTCCAACAAATTGGGGCTCAATATGGTGAAAACATGGATCACTGCATAACCTTTTCCTTACTGCACGCTTCCAGGTATGAGGAGGTGGCGAAAATTTGTAATAGTCATAGTTTTCAATAAAATACTGATACATTTGAGCAACTGTTGCCATCTTATCCTCTGTTGCATTAATCGCGGCCCATATTAAATAAGCGTAGCTTCTGTCAGGTTTTTGTAAACCGGGCTGCATTTGAACACTCATGGCGGGCGGGTCTCTGGAGAATAGTGTAAGCGAAACTGGTCTTTGTCTTTATTTAATATGTAAAGCCTAAATTGATACATTTTTGCAACTCTTCCTTCAGTCTCAAGGCCAAGGCCAAGTTACTGTACAATGGCACACTGTGGTACAGTATCTTTCTTAAACGAAACACCTGCAAGCCCACACATTACAAGTACTGATTCGGCGCATTACAATTCATGAATTTATGCCATCTGGCGGACATGCGAAGCATTGCAGCCTAATAAATCCTGAACCATTTTAAATAAACTCATCAGCCGCGCGTCAGCAGGGCATCACCGCTGGTTTGGAACGCGGCATGCTCCAGGTGAACAGTGTCACATTCCAGGAACCTGCCAGGTACAAACCGGTGATTTGTTAGAATAAAGTCTGCCGCTGCTGCACAGTACAACAACTATAAGGCTAAAGCCTGTGACTGTTGATTGGGGAATGTAGCCTCCCAGTACAGGCTTTCTGTTTGCCCTGCTGAAGCAGGATAATAATATATCAGATGTTACTTAAATTGTAAAATCCAGAAAGAAAAAAGGTGAAAAACAGTGATTGAAAAAAGAAAGGGAAACAGAGAAACCCAAGAAAAAAATAGAGAGGAAGTGGTAAACAGATGGAGTGAGAGAAAGACAAAAGGAGGCTAAATATCCACAGGAGAAAGGGAAGAGGAGGCTTATGGGGGTGTGACACATTCTTAAAGTCATTTGTGCCTTACTGTACATGTTTGGCTAACAGAGAAGCGTAATCTACAGATGTTGCCAATATTATTGCACCCATTAATGCGAAATTCTGCGTTAAAGCTGGTGCATCATTTAACGCAAAATGTGGTGTTGTGTATCATCTTTTTTTTATTATAACATTGATGCATCAACAGGTGTAATAACGTTAGCTGCATCTGTATGAATTTCAGAAATTAAGATTTAAAAATAGAACATATAATCAGCAATATGCATTTGGTATTATCCTATCTACTGTACTTGGCAACTTTTCAGAAGCTGCATAATTTAGATGTATTACCATGTTTGATATCTTATTTAGAATCACAATGAAAACACATCATGCTATATTAAATATTTAGATTAGTTATTTAATCATTAAATAGAGTTAGGTTATTTCTTATTTTTTTTTTAACCTATACTACAAAACAGGGATTTTATCTCATAGATAAAATAGCAATCTTTTAATACTTGATGTTTCTGTAATCTTAATGGTTAGTACTCTCAATGAAAGCATTTAATTTACCTTACTCTGCAAATTAAATAGTGAATCTCCACAATACATGTATTATCATAGGAAACAGTGTTAATTGATTTGCCATAGAGCTTTTTAAGTGACTTTGAAGTGTAAATCATGCATTAGAATAATTTTATGTTTATTAAAAGGATTTTCTTTGCTAGTGGATGCACCAAAGAGAACAACATCTTCATGAATCGTGTGACACTGCAAAAAAAATAAAAAAAAAAATTCCAAAGTTTTGTGGTGTTTATCAATTGACTTATATTAAACTTCATAGATTTAAACTTGACAATTATGCAAATCTTCTATAACATAAAACAAAATCCCACCTCATGACAGCACAAAGAGAATAAAAAAAAGAAAAATGTTTAGAAATGTATTAATATTTCTTCTTGTTGTCTTTTTTAACCAGCAATTTCAATTTTTATGTTTGATGTTTCCTCCCAATCCCTACAACTAGAAATATAGATACACATTGTTTATGAATGCGAAAAAAAGAATCAGACTTTGAGAATGGATACCAACAGATTTATGAGCCACAATATTCCTTTGTCATCCAACCCCAAATGACATTACGCATTACACTTCCTCTAGAGTTCACATCTATATCTCGAGATCATTCAGTGCAAATAGTGGCTATTAATAATGTAATGCATCTTTTTATAGTAGTTCTTATTCAACACGTTATGGGGAATTCATGGTTGCTTGAAGGTTAATACAATGGAAATATTTTTGTGTTTTGCTTTATCACATAAATATCTACACTCAAGTACCTGCCCACTCTGCTTCACCCGTCTCCCATCAACACTAATACTGTAGGTCTCATGGGGCTATAAAAGTCTGTGGGCAACTGATCTCAGATCCCATTATTGACTACCATCTTGCTGCATTAACATCTCTGTTATGTTGCATTTGGACCTTATTTTTATTATTGTGATAGACTCTGTCTCTGCACATTTCTTAGACTTAAAAATATTTGAATATTACTGCACCTGAGTAATTTCTACTTCACTTGATTGGTCATTCTCTGTTCCAGCCCTTTTCTTCTCACCATACCTATCCATCCTATTTTCATTTAATGCCCATGCTGTTCCCGACTTGTCTATTCTGTCTGGTTAGTTATGTTATGTTATGTTATGTTCTTTTGCCTTGGCTACTATGGCTATAGGGATTCTTGCAAACCAATTTTCTTTTATTTAGTATTTTTTTTTATTCATCTTGTGGTAACCTAGAGCTGTTTTACCAGGGGCAAGGTAAATGGACATACCAGAATGTTCTCCAATTATGTACCTGTATATTGTATGCATGGTTTTAAAAAACAAAAGTTTTTTTTCAGATTTGGATATTGGGCAAGACTAACTAAATTAATAAATCAAAGATAAATATTATTGATTTGAAATTATTAGTGCTGTGGTCTTCTGATATGGCATTCTCCCAGTGCCACTTACAGAAGATGGTTATAGTCAGGCATATGAATTTCTGACCATCAAGAGTTGGGTACAAAGAGACAACTGTTTTTAAACAAAATTGTATCTTGCTGTATTTATTATGCAGAAAGCATTCACAAACCATGCAAAAATTGCTTTTTTTATGCAATGTTTCAGGGTATCATGTATCTGATCACATTGAGTATACTTTAGGAAAATCTGTATGGGCGTATACTGTATGAGCATACGGGCAGACACCTAAATTATTTCCTATTAATTTTCCGTGCCCCTCTTTACCTGTCTCCTCTAGCAGAAGTCCAATTTAGCTTGTTTCAGAGATGCAAAATTTCATACTGTGACTTTCTGGCTGATATTACAACAAACTGGGATGAAAGGTGCATGTAAAGAAGATTTAAAATTGTGTATTGTTATGCATAACTAATTCTCAATGAATGCGGCAAAATAAAGTAGGCCTCAACATGTCAGTCTCATTATTATCTCAATGTCATTCACACTACCAAGTTCCAAAGTAAACAGCAAAATACTTATTTGTGTCTGCGCCAAATTTATGGTATTTGCAATAAATTATTTCAAGAAAATATGCTGACAAAGTTGCTTTCCTCACAGGATTTTTGGCAACATTTTAACAAGCAACAGAAATGCAATATTTTCCTATTGTTAACTAATAACACATTTTCACATAATTCTAGTCTGTACTGTACATTTAAACCTAGCAGATACTGCTTTTCTATTTATTTATGTACTGTAGTGCAATACTACTTCATGCGATGTCAACAATTGTACTAATGCACTAAAAATGTACTTATATGTTTCTTTCTCCTTCCCAACAGCACTAAGAAAGATGTGGCATAAAGATGTGGCATTGTCGCGGGTGTGGTGAACTTGTAACGTTTAGGAAGAACTTGACTGTATTGATGTAAAAGAGAGAGGCTTCAAACTGTTCATAACGTAGTTATCACTGATACGTTCTTTGCTAGTAGTTTTGTTTGGATCAATGTTTTTCATACATTGATCAGTACAGTAATAACAAATAAAATAAATTATTACTTATTTAAGTGGGTTAATACGTTCTATAATTCTACATTCCCCATAGAATGGATAACATTATTCCACCACCCTTGGGGAAAGTGTGGATGTCAGCAAAAATGTGATTGCAAAAAGGGTTATTGCAATTGAATGACATGTAGTGGAAAAATAATTGAGTACATAACACAAGTCCTTTGGGTTTGTCATTAGATCATATTATAATAAAGTCATAATAGAAATCCAGATCCCAATGGTTCCTCATTTTAATGCTAGGGACGTCCATGGTAAAAATACAGTTAAACTGCTTTACAGTGTTTGTTTATTATCAAGCATATTTATTGTTCAGTGTTAACACATTTGATTAACTTTTTAACATACTGTAGTTCAATTTCAATTATTTGTTTTATACATTCTTATGCATTCTAATATACTGAATTAAAGTACTGAGGTGAATATATCATTTTTTGCATATGTAGTAGATATGGTTTATAGTAGATTTATGTTACTTTATATGTTTTCCTTTATCGATTAGTACGTTATATGGTCTATCACACTGATACGCAAACTGGGGGGCATGACATTTTCTAAGGGGGACGCCGAACCAAGCCCCATGCTTTCACAGACCCTACAATCTTCCCCACATTTAAACTGGCATGGACCTCTGGAATTGCCTCTTACCTTCTCTCCGACTTCTCCTCCTGCGTCTTCTGGTACCGATGGCGCATTGCCATAACAACATTGTATCAAATGACGGCACAATGTCAAATGGTGACACGGTGCCATGACATCACATGATGTATCAATGTCGCAGAGATGAAGAGATGCCAGAGAGCAGGTAAGGGTGCAGGTGGGCGCGACTTAACACGTTTATGCACCTCTGGTCTATCATATGTGTTCACAAATCATTATATTGTTTTTATATTAGATACAATTTAACATATTTTTATTATGCCGGAAGAAATGTTGTACCTGAATATATATTTGCAATGTGTACTTAGTAGGACTGCAACTTTAAACAGGTATTATATTGTCATTTTAACTGTCTTTTTTCAAGCAACGTTGTCTTTTTTGCTTTTACCGAGTCTGGGAAAAATGCATATGCTGACAGACATGCTTAAAGACTGGCATGGCATAAGTGCCACACAAATACACACTGTACAGCCAATACAATTTTCTATTGTATACATTGTTCATCAGTCTCTTTAAACTGGAGATACTGTAAACTGATTCTCTGTGCAATATAGAGAGAAGCGCCATCTATTGTTCATAAGTGGTAGCTTGCCTGATTTCAGTTCCAGTTACTTGGGAATTTTCTTATAATAAATTATCCTTCGTTTAACTCATTTGCGTAATATGCATAGTATTAAAATAATGTTTAGCATTTGTGAATGGTAGGAAAAAATAATATTTTTAGATTAATATCTGTATCTCTTTCAGTTTTTGTTCTTTCTTTTTTATAATATAACATGCACCATGTATTTAGTAAATCATAATGGTCAGCTGTGATCTCTTTATTACTAGTCAGTGGTTATTAATTTTGCAAAAAAAGGAATTCCTCATAAGATATCTCAAAAAGTTATACATGTAAAGAATTTAATCTAAAATGTGTAATTTATTTTTTGATGTATCCCTAGAATGATGGAACCCCAGCAATGGATACAATTATTATTGACACATTTCTGGGCTGTAAAATCATAGGCTTCCATGATGAATAGTTCAGTCGCTGCTGGTTCAATGAATAACATTGGAATTCATGGGCCATACAAAGAGGAGATATTGCTGCTTTATTTCAAAGTAAGGTTTAATGTCTTTGTGAAATTGTAAAGGATTGACCTTCACATCAAATATAGCTGTTCTAAAACTGATAATACCAGTACACTGCTGCTCTTAAATTACCTTTGGCTGCATTTAAGCTGATAAAATAATATTATTTTAATGATTTGAATAACTGTAGTATTTTTCTCAGACAAACTTTAAATACTTTTATAGCTAAGTTATGTATTAACACATTTATGGTTATAATATACATCTTCAAAAGCTAGATAACTTTACTCTTTCAGTTAGTTTCTTTCAAAGTGACTGGTTTAGAATATAAACCATGTTTATTTTTTTCTGGCCTCTGTGGAAAGTTGCTTTGTTTATTGTTCAATCCAGTTTATTGCAGTGCTATCCTAAAAGAGGTAAACTACTATACTTATTTTATTATTTGTAAAAAAAAAATTATAAAATATGGTAGCTTGTATAATAACAGTCAACACATTACAGTACTCTACAATTATTTACTCTGTTATGAAATAATTTTATATTTTTTTCCATTAAACATAATTTTTAGCTACGGTAGGTTAGATTTTCAAATCAATATATCTGTGCATTACTAATATGTAAAAAATCTGCTCAATATAAACTTTTAAATATTTAAAGGACGTATAGCAGACTATATATCATCTACTCTTACAAGACAGGCATGACAGTATTAAGATGCACATTCAGGATAACACTCTTCCTGCTTTGAACGCTGTCAAGAACAAAGTGCTTTACAGACTTAAAATAAATCTTGATACTAATCCATTGAATTTCTGACAACATGAGCCCAAGGTTTCTATGCACTTAGCTGAGTATTGTAGAAGAACTTGTGCATTATTTATGCCCACTAATGGTGTTGCAATGCTCTTTGTGTAAAGCGGTGACAGTGCAATCTGCTAAAATAGCTGCTACTGTGGACAAAACTGTATATTTTAATGGATTTTAATTTCTGATGGAGTGGTCTATTAATACCAGTTTAGCTTAAGTAAATACTGAACAATGTTCAGCTGTTTTTTTTCTTCTTCATATTTTTCACTTAATATGAAGTGAAAAATGTAAATTTTAAATCATGTGTGTTTTGCTAAATGTCCTATATTATTTGAGTTGCACTACATTTTTAACCTGTATACATAGTGTAATATCACTTATTGTTAAAATTGTTTCCATAAAAGATCATTGACACATCAGCATTTGTAAGCATCTAATGCATTAACTGAATTAAATTATTAAAATTTAAATCGGAAACTGTTAACTTAAGCAAGATCCTTTAATGTAGACATTACATGTAAGGAAAATGAATATTGTTTGAAAGCAGTTACTGTGTGTACATACACATTTGTTTTGTTGAATAGTATATTTAGTTTGTAGGTTTGTTTGGTGACTTCCCAGTAGGGATTGGCAAATCTTTCACCCACATTCAAATTCTCTTTGAATGTGGGAGTTTCATCAGTGAATATCAGTGGCTCAGTCTAAAAAAGGCACATTCACCTACAGATGTGGCAATACTTACACATTCCACGACCACGAAAAGCTAAATCTAAATCCTTGGCAATTATTTACAGTTTGGAAGTTGGATGCAGTTACCCCGACTGACCCATGAATGCACTGTGACTGGAAAAAAATTGAGTTTTAGCTTTTGGTTCTAATACTCTGCAGTAATGATAGGCTGCACTAGTGTGTCTTAAATCTAGTGTAGACCATCTCTTATTCATATTAATTTTATATGACAACCCATTTATTTCAATGTAACCCACCACTTATTGTCTTAAAAACTTCAGATGACTAAAAAGTATTTTTAAGGATTAAATGTTTTTATTATAGTACAGCAAATTACATTTTAGAGAAAAATTACAAACATTTTGTGAAATAATACAATCTTCTTTAATTTTCTTCCAAATATACAATCTTCTTCTACCGACATGTTCTGTGGGCTGGCATTTTGACCTGTAACAATAATTGTGAGAATGTTATTTATTAATGATCAAGAAGAAATAGATTCATGAATTACACAGTGTGGAACGCATACTACTATTTAACTTGTATGGAACGCATATTTGTGTCATTTAATTTCTGAGCATACATGTACAGCTCAACCCCATTTTAACGCGATCCGTTACAACGCAAATCCGCTTATAACGCGATGCAAGCGTGGCTCCCAATTTCGCATTTATAAATACTTTACAACACGATTATTGGTATCTTAAATACTTTATTGTACAATGCATACAATTGTACATTATTTCTAATGCGATCCACTTATAACGTGATGTGATTCTTTGGACCCAAAGCACATCATTATAAGGGGTTGAGCTGTACTATAGAACTTGTATGGAACACATATGCGTGTCTTTAATTTCTGCGTATGCATGTTCTATGAAACTTGGTTGAAACACATATGAGTATCATTAAATGTCTGCGCATGCAAACTTTATATAAGAACGTATGAAACGTATGCCCATGTACAGATATTGACAACTGAATGGAATGCATTACTGTACCTTCATTATCCATTATCGCTGTTGATGTTCATAAACCTGCCGTAACCTATAAAAACAAGGATTCAACTGAAATAAAGCAAATATTGTTTGAAATAATACAATCTTCTTGAAGCAACATCTTCTTCTTGCTGTCTTTTTTAAAGGTTCAAATATAAAATAATTGTGAGATTGTTATTTAGAGACAAAAAGATGCATGAATTAGATTACATTACCTTAAAGTATCGCTGGATGTGTTTCATAGACAAACATAGTGTTGACGCTCATCAGTATGCCAAACCTGCAAAACAAGAATTAAATAATGACTACAAACTGTATTTATTCAACTAAAGTTTTGATCACTTTGATGACTGACTCAGCCAATAGTCTTCCAATAGCCTAAAAGTGCATTGATTGTTTCGTTCTTTCACTGCATTGAATTATACAGCAATGTATTGAAACTGCTTCTTCAATTCATCTAAAATTGCTCTCTTCAAGTTATTCAGAATAGCTTACTTATCCCTGGAAGTAATGCAGAATGTGTGGTACCCCACTGGGTGCTTGAGGGCCAAGAGTATAAAATTGGGGGAGTAGGAGAAGTCTGTGGCACCACTATATCTGGTAAAGGTGTTAACTGAGCTTCTAAACTATCCATTATAGCAGTTTACCCAATTACAACTACTCTGGACACTCTCCCTGCATATCCTTCATCTCCCTGCATATCATGCAAGATTTTGGCTACTGTAGTGTAGCCATCTGTAATCTGGTGGGATCCATGTGCAAAATAGTGTAATTTACTGTCTCCATTGCCACAGACTGACAGGCTGAAATCTGTGGCAGGCTGTGACATCTGTCTCCAGTATATTTTACTGCCTGGGAGGATTAAAAAGGCTAATAGCACCACAATAGGGAGTGTTGGTATGCCCTTCGGCTGTTGTTTAAAGCTTCCACATCATGCCACATGGGCTGAGCAGGAGCGGCAAACAGCACCACATACGAGGTCTATATTTCCACAAGCAGGGGGCCCATGAAGTGAAAATAAATGGAGTTCACCTTCAGAAACCCCTTGCTTCAATATAAAAATAAAAGTCACTGTAACAGCTGCTCAGAGAGACATAGAGAGACAGCGTCTCTCTGTGACTCCTCTGTGCAACTATTACAGACTAGTGGCTGACCCGGTAGGATTAACTCGGTGGTAGTCCCTTTCAGAAGAAGGAACACCCACTGAGATAATCATCCCGGGAAGTTTACTGATTTTTTGGTCACGACCCTGCTGCAATCTGTAGCTAAATACATTAAAACTGACAGAGTTTACTGTTACACTAAAGGAAAACAAAACTTGGAAAAGAAAATGAAGTCTGCAAAAGGTGCAGTGCTAGATGCAAAAGGCTATGGAGCTAAGGGAACAAACAAGGGCAAGGGGCAAATAATGTTAAAGAAAACAACAAGACTGTGACAGTAAGGGGTAACTATACTGTGCAATAAAGGTTATGCCCACCTGGTTACCCCTGAAACCCGTGGCTCCCAAGCAGCTACAGTACATAGCACCATAAGACAGGGGCCATGTACTATAACATGGAAACGTTAGTGTCCCCTGCTTTTCCACTTTTCATGTTCCCCTTGCCCCAGAAATGTGAAACTTCTCGAGTGTAAGTTTTAGGTGGGATATTTGAGTACAAATGCAATTATTTTGTTTGCAGAAGTTTGGGGCTAAAGTTACTGGTAGTCCCCTAATTCTCCCCGGCGAGCAGGCTATGAGAACCCGCGGGTCGTGGCGCAATCGCTCCGTCCCCCCTGCAGCCCACACTCACCGGTACCCCTGCCGCAACACTCTCCCCTCTCAGCCGGGACATGCGGCCACCATCTTGCTGGGACACGCGCGAGACACGCTTACAGAGCGCGTGTCCCCAGCGATAATTTATTCACTCCTCTCTGGCCCTAGACTTCCCCCCGGCTTCCACACAGCTCGCGCCGGTTCCCTCCTCCTGATCAGCTGTGCCAAAGGTATGCAAAATACCTGCACCAATCAGCTACGGCTCCTCAGCACACTCTGGTCCTGCCATCTGCTCCTATTGGGTCTCCTACCTTTATTACCCCTGTCCTGCAAATCTTGCTCTGAATAGTTATAGCTCTGGTGGATGTGTGCTTTAATCGTGTCTTGTTACAGTGTTCCTTATGTTCTTATCCGGCTTGGCTGCCGACTCTCTCTGGCTCTCAACCCTGGGTTTCCCTTGGCTACGCTGCTTCTTTTATCCCTCAAACTCGTCTTGTACATCAACCTCCTGGACCTCTCTGCTCCCTGATCTCGGCTACGGCAACCACTACGCACTTATTCTCTTCGTATCCGGCAAAGTACTATAGCTATAGTCTCCAGGCCTGGCCACGCAATCACCACACTCCGGACACGCTCCTTCTGCTGCGGGTGCATGTAATCTTACGTTCCACCTCAGTGGAAGGGACGGATCTGGTCTGCTGGCAGCATTACCGTGACACAGGCATGATTTGCCAGTACACGGGTTGAATTACACCCGAGCTACCCAGTGTCCCCCAGACGCCTGTTTTTTTAGCCCAGATATCCCCGATCCATTTCCCACAGGGTCTCCTCAAGAGATATGATGTATTAAACTATGTTTTTTTATGTTTGGTGCATTTTTTATAAGTTTCTATGCAGTAAGCCAGGGCATCTACCTAGGCGCCAGCACGTCTGCATAGAGTCTGTAGTTCAAAGGAGAGAAAATATCCAGAGATGAGAAAACAGTTTGGTGGGTAAGGAAAGGTGATTGTCCAGGTCCAGAGAATAAAGGGCACCCTGTGGGGACACCTTTTGAGTCAGCCAGACCTGACGGAGCCTGCCCAGCGTGTGACAATGAGTTAACCAGAAGAGATACAGTTTAGGCACATCTCCCATTGGCTAATTCGTATTTCCCACCCACTAGGCTTTTCGAGCCGGCTTGTCACACCTCCTCCTCTGACAACAACCAAAGGAGGAGCCCCTATTCTTAGCGACTGCTGGGAAGGAATTCCTATTCTCTGATTGGTCGTTCCTCCAACCTGCATGCTGAGGACAGCTCAGCGGAGTGTATCTAAGGAGATGCCCCAGTCAGAGAATTACACCATCTAGTGACTTGTGTCGATGAAGCTAGGGCGGGCTTTTCAAAGTTGCTCTTTTACGAATAGCAGAGCAACCGGCTTAGTTTTGAAGCCAGGAAAGTCTGCCCTGCAGAGACTAAGTCAGGCATCAGGACCAAGTTCTAGGAATTGAACGTAGCGGTCGCGGCTAGGATCTTTAGCCGAAAAGAGGACCAGGAAGCCCGGGTGTGTATTCCTGTCAAGGAAATACTTCTGAAGAAGGTGCCCTGCACCTATTTGAGTCTAGATTTTACCCCATACCCCCAGTAAGTGTATATTTCATTTGTATTTTGTGTATTCATTGTGTGTACGCAGGTTTACCCGAATAAACTTAATTTTGTTCTACTACCTTGATTTGTCTAGTGAATGATCCTGGTATTAATTTGTAAAAAGTCCTGGTCTCCTGTGACAATGACAAACCAAGGATAGCTGCAGGAATTGCAGTGCTACATGCAACGAGCAAAAGTAGCAGGGGACAAATAATAAACGGGGCAAAAAGTGCAAAGGGAATATAAGACAACAAACATGAATGTACCTAAAGATCAGTAGAACTGGAAGCCTGATAGTAAAGAACAGGGAAAGTCACAGCGCTAGTGAAAAATAGTAACCAGACTCCTGACTTGTAAAAAGAAAGTTTGACAAACAAAGAACTAGTAGATTGGGTGGGGTTATTATACACACATTAAGGTGGCAGCTGGCCTAATGGACTGTTCTGTTCTTAACGGTCCTGGAACTGATCTTGACTCCTTTGTGCACCGCTACAAATCTAAGTGGAGTGTTGCCAGAAGGAATCATGACAATTACACAGAGATCCTGTATGGATTATTCTGAGAAGTACTGTACTGTACTACAGCATAGGGAGATGGGGTGGGAGGATGCTTTCAAAGGAATGTCTTTGTTTCCATTGAACTACATTTCTGGGTATGCTGTACTTGTCTAAAGTAGCCAAATACCAAATCAATAATGTAAGCACTAAATACAATTGATTAACACACATTCCCAGCTAGCTCTAACTCCCACACCCACCACATCATGAATATATATTTATGTCAACAAGAGAGCTACTGAGCGTGGCAATTGTATACTGTATAACAAGAGACAGGGGTGCCCAATGCTACATCCCATTGACAAAACATATATGGTAAAAAGTATAAAGTAAAATATTCAATAATAATAATAAATACTTGGTTATTTAGTTAACCCTTTGGCCAAAGCGTCATAAGCCTGCATACCAACGCCAAGGTATAACCAAATTAATGCAGGTCCTACACTACACTGTGGACACTTCCTTTTACCTCTGTAAGAGAGGAAGAACCATCTTAGGTCCTGTTCCTGCAGCAAATGATAAGACCTCCCAAGCACTAAATATAATACATGTAATTACTGTACACCCCATAGTAGAATTAGTATTATTAAATTAACCCATTGTTTTCTTATTATTGCAGTGTTTCCCATGATGAGATGTTAACAAGCTTAAAAGAGTAGACCAACCACGTGCATGGATTGAAAGTGGAGAAAAGTTTGATTACGTTACTGTATATTTTCGGATCAAACATCAGTATCACTGGAAAGCTTTACCACTATGGCATTCAGGAAAAAAATAGTTTACCCTGAAACATCGACCAAAGCATCCAATCAAGCTTCTTGTGTGGCAGGCAATCTTGAGATTGGGATTAGGACTCATAGGGGCCTATGCCCTAAGCGCCAATAAGCCACTTATTGAGGCCTTTTTATCCAAAAAAGCCTACGGCTATCCAGTAAGCCCCAATAAGTTGTCGATAAAAGCCTTTTTCATGAATTTTTTTTTTGAGAAAAAAAGCCAAACGAGCGGCGAGAAGCCAATTATTGGCAGGTTTTCAAACATCTGCAATTCTAGTAGCCCTGATTAGCTTATCGAGGCTAATCGCGGCTCTAGAATAGAGAGTTCCTCTCAAAATCCTCCCATCAGGAAAAGTTGGCAGGAAGGTGGTGAGAAGCTGCCGAGAAGCGGCAAGAGGGGACTTAGAAAAAAAAATGCATTTTTCCGGCATCGGATTGATGCCAGGAGTCTCCAGAGCCGATATCCATTAATATCAGATGATTGGGATCACTGTGATCCACCTCTATTTTATGTAAGGTGTACATGTTTAAAGTGCACATATAAATTGTATTTTAATTGACTAATTTTGTCTTTTTTCTTTCTCCTATATGCCCCTTTACATGTGTTTGAAGAACTGACAGAGGACAGAATGATCACAATCAAACCAGCTGATACAGGGGGTGGGATTGTGGTCATGGACACAGAGTTTTATCTGAATGAAGCGGATCGTATTTTAGGAGACACTGTGACATATAAAATGATGGTCAGTGATCCAACTCCTATGTTTAAGCTAGAATTGGCAACTCTGCTTAAGAAAGGAAAACAATTAGGGATTTTAAAGGAAAAATAAATTATGTATCCCATGAAGGAAAATCCAATTATGGCAATTTTGTATTTTTTACCAAAGATACATAAGAATGAGCAAAATCCACCAGGAAGACCAATTATCTCCGGTATTGGTTCTTTAACTCAGAACTTATCGAAGTATATCAATTTTTATCTGCCGTGTTCGAGTCCAGATCTCATTTAAAGGACACCACCCACATTTTAAACATATTATCAACAATAAAATGGAAAAAGAGTACTGGCTGGTTATGTGGGATGTCTCTTCGCTGTACAGCTGCATCAATCATGACAACAGTTGTACAGCAATACTGTAAGAAAGATTATAGAAAAAGATACCTCTATTTATAGAGAGCAGAGAGAATTTTTAACAGATGGAATTAAATTTGTTTTGAGTCACAACATCTTTTGGTTCAATGATGTTAAATATTTACAGAAATGCGGAACCGCATTGGAGACCAGGTTCGCACCAAGATCCAAGTTATGTCAAACTTTTCATGGCGGACTGGGAAGCGGACAATATATGGGCTGGCATTACATTCGGTGCGAACCTGGTTCTCTGGAAACGCTATATAGATGACATTCTGTTTATTTGGAGTGGCGTTGAACCAGATTTGACAGCGTTCATCTCTCATATTAATAAGAACCACCTAAATTTGGTCTTCACTTCGGAAAAGAGCAGAGAACAGATCGATTTTCTAGATCTTACCATCTACATAGAGGAAGATGTGCTGAAAGCAAAAACATTTTTTAAGAAGGTCGATGCCAACAATTATCTCCTTAACTCAAGTTGTCACCATTATCAGTGGATTAACAACATCACTGAGGGACATTTTAGACCAGGCATGTCAAACATGCGGCCCGCGGGCCGCATGCGGCCCGCAACGGATATTTTTGCGGCCCCTCACAACGACCGGGCTATAGTTTCTCCCTCTGCATGCTCGCTGATGCGTGCTGAGGAGGAGAAACTCTTCCGAGAGCGGCAATTGAAATTTGCCGCTTGGGGAAGCGAAGGAGCGGTCACATGACCGCTCCCATCCAATGGGGCTGCAGCCGGTCCGCCATTATTCACTTCAGAGCAACCAGACCGCAGCACCGAGGTGTGTGTCTGTGTGTCTGTGTGTCTGTGTGTCTGTGTGTCTGTGTGTCTGTGTGTCTGTGTGTCTGTGTGTCTCTGCTGCTGCTCAGTGACCGATCTGTCCTGAGGTAAGTGTGTGTGAGAGTCTCCGGTAGATTGTTCCAGTTTTGGGGTGCATGGTAGAGAAAGAAGAGTTGCCAGATTATTTGCTGAACCTTGGGTCCATGAATAGTCTTTTGTAGTAAGATCTCAGATGATAAGTGCTGCATGTGGTAGGGGGAAGGGTTTGTCCAGATAGACAGGTAGCTTGCCCAGAAAGTATATTAAGACAAGACAAGAAAGATGATCTTTGCACCTAGTCTCAAGTGATGACCAATCTAGTTCTTTGAGCATTAAACATTGATGTGTGTTGCAGTTGCATTGGAGAACAAAACGTCATATTGAATTGTAGAGGGTATCAAGTTTGCTGAGGTGGGGTTGGGGTGCCAAGCCGTATACTATGTCCCCATAGTAGATAATTGGCAATAGCATCTGCTGTGCGATATACTTTCTGACCAGCAGACTTAGGGAGGATTTGTTCCTGTAAAGTACACCTAGTTTGGCATAGGTTTTGGATGTCAGGGTATCAATATGAACCCCAAATGTTAAATGGGAGTCAAACCATATGCCCAAGAATTGAAAACTAGTAACAGGGTGGTATTAGCGTTGGTTCTAATCTGGAGCTCAGTCATTGGAAGTGTACATACAGATGCAGCGGCCGTTATTCGAACACTTCACACGTTGTATACCTCGGAATACCCACGTTATGGCGCGCAATTTCTTCAAAACTTCCCGCCTTAAGACGCGAGTGCAGAAAATGGCATTTTAGTATTAAACAGTGTTAAACAGTGTTAAACACTTAAATTGACACAGTAGCACAGTACTGTACACATTACAATTCATTCATTTCATTTTGCTCAAAGAAACAGAATCCATGAATTTCAAACAAAGCAACCGCGATAAACAGGTGTGCCTGGGGCGATTGGCCGCATTAATGCCGCGCAGAGTACAACAGCACACACAAAAACGGCACAGTGATTTGTTCGGATTACGACTGCTGCATCTGTAATGTAGAATTCATTTTTTTTTTTAAACTCAAGAAATGTATTTTCTTAGAAAAATATAAGAGTCCTTTATTCCACAATATGTAAAACAATTGTATTACATATATAAAAATATAAGTTGTTACCAGTAACCCAAAAATAATAGATATCACACATATAAAAAAAATTCACATAAGCCATTGATATTATCAGCGCATGTTAACCTAAAACTATACATGCATATCTCTGTAAAGATTCAAAGTTAATTTTAGAACTTGCTGTGTCCATGGTGAAGAACTCCATGTTTAAAAACGCTTCAATAGAAAGTCTGTATTAGTCAGGGGAATCCAGCTGTAAGCGGGTTAATTGCAGTTACAGACAATTAACCGGTCTTCATCTGGCTCATCAGAGGTAGAAAAGCATCTTGCTTGAACGGCTGGGGAGATGTCTTGAGCACAGCGGGACAGTGTTGCCAGAAGAGATAGGAACAAGTGGTCTTGAGAACAGGACTGTGCTGTCAGAAAGATCCCCAGGAACCAGACCTCTATTCCAGAGCACAGCGGACCCTAGAACCCACCAGAGGGTGGCCACCAATGGACACCAACCCAGATCCATAAACTGACATAAAAGGCTCCCTACTTACAGGTACCTCTTTGGACTTTGGGGGTCATAGGTTGGCAAGAGGCCTATCCTCCCAGCCATGAAGATAGGAACAGGAAAGTGAGTTAGCCGTTACAAATGGATATGACGTTTGTTTATTTGTGTGCTTCCTTAAACTGTATGGCTTAAAGCTATGCGCTGAATAAAAGCCATGGTTTATTTTCCCCAAATATGTCTCCCTGGTTGTACCTTTTCATGTCTCTTACAGTACCATCTAAAGCTTTAGAGGTTTAACAACAGTTAATGGCAAGGAGCAATCGTTGAAAATTAAGTAACTGCTACTTTTTTTTATACTAGCACAAACCAGATTATGTTTTATAAAGTAGGGTTGAGGCGGTCACAGCACTTGAAGTCCAGCCAAAGAGTGATGAAGATAAAATCAGCTTTATTAGAACATGCTGTACATCGCAGAAGACAAACTCTGACGCGTTTCGTCCCTGTCCGGGACTTTATCAAAGAGTAATCTAACGTTATCACACAGACTCCTTAAATAGGTCCAAGACCAATTTGATTGGATATTCTAATTATGAACATATGGAACTCAATCAGCCTAATGGGCTGACTGACCTATAATGAGACCCATTAAATGAGTCTGTGTAAGAAGAACAATACACACAAGTTTAAAAAATATATAAATTGAAAGAAAAATTATATATTGGAACACATAACACAAACATATTAAAAACAACCGCTGCGATGTGAAGCATGGTAAAATGTAAAATAATTAAATATAACACATATGGAATTTAGAGTGAAGAAGAAAAGGGATTAAAGATAATATATCAAAATATACAAATTTTATATATATATTTAAAGGGCATAAGGATGCTAATAATAATTATTACATAAATCTACAATGATAATTGATGATAAACAATAAATACTAATTGTGCAACAATATTGATAATAAATGAATATATATGATATTGAATAAAGATGACTATACAATTAATTGGACAGATTGAATAATAAATCATATGGAATCTAAAGGCTGTGGATCCGAGGAAGGAATGATGTACTGGAATACACCCTCTCTACTCCTCCACATTTCTATTGCAGGAAGTGTTTAAGCTCCCAGTCGATGTTCATTCCGTGTGGGTGGAGTATTGAGGGTGTATATCCAATACATCTCCTGTTTGTTGAGTGTGTTCTCTCTATTACCCCCCCTGGGGTGACAATGAACATGCTCAATAGCAGAGAAGGTAAAATTAGTGATGCCTCCTTTGAGGCATCTCGTGAAATGTCTTGCTACTGGATGAAGTAAGTCGCCTTTCCTAATTAGGCGTACATGTTCTGCTATCCTCATTTTAAGGGGCCTAATGGTGCGACCCACATATCTTGATCCACATTTGCAATACAAAACATATATAACGTAACTAATATTGCAATTTAGAAACATCTTGATGTTATATTTCCTTGTGTTATCTTTAGACATAATATATATAGTTGGAGATGCATATTGACACATTGTGCAATTGCCACATTTAAAGAATCCTTTCGGAATACCTCTAATATTTGGGAGACTTGATCTGCTATCATACATGCTTGGTGACAGATGAAAGTCTAACGTCTTAGCCTTGCGGTAGGTGAATCTCGGTCCATCTTTAACAATTGGGTGGATGTCACTGTCCAGCAGGAGGGTATGCCAATGTTTGTGAATAATATTGCAAATCTGTTGAGATTGTTTGTTGTATGTTGTAATAAAGTAAGGACTTTTTTCACCATCAGATTTCCAAACATTGGTTCTCCTCCTGCTGTGCAGTGATCCTCCCCGTTTAAAAATGAGGGATTTTCTATCCGTAACTTTAGCTTTATCAAAAGCTGCTGATATAACTTTGGCAGAATACCCCCTTGCAAGGAATCTGTCAGACATCTCGCCTGCATGGAACAAGAAGACGCCAGGGAAGACGTTTCAGCAGGATACAAAGCTAACCGCTTACAGCAACACTCCGAAGGATACTACAGACACCGGGCTGGGTAAGGGCAGCAGCTAACGGCACGAGGGGTACAGGAGTGCGGTGTTTCTGGACACTTCATTTCCTGCACCCGGCCTCACCCTGCAAAACGGGCCCCCCGCCACGGGTGAGTTATATTATCCTTATATGACTTTATAATTTATTTCAATGGTGAGGGGTCAATTTCGGTATAGTGGACTTTGGATCACTCCCATTAACCCCCTCATATGCTTGACTTTGGCAGCATCAGCTTCTGGGTTCATTCCCTTGTTCTTTGTATCTACAGATTATGTTTTAAACTGCAATTTAGGAGTTTAGGGTGAGATGAGGAGAGCTTAGAGTGAAGGCATGGTCTTGGTAGAAAAAGCAAAAAATGAAATATGGCGGTAAAACGTTGACACTTTGGAAATGAAGGAATTAAAATAAGATGTAATGCACAAGAGACAATTAAGATAACTCCTGTAGGAGTGAAGGGAGCTTGAAGTAGGAGGTACGGTACATATAGAAGTACAGATGTAGCATTATGTTCCAAAAGCAGCACTACAGTACATCTGAGGAAAAGCTATAGCAGTGAAATCTCAGTACCAAGGCATTCTCATTCTTTAAGATACAGGGGCCACTGCTTGAAGCATGATTGTCAATGAAAAGAGCAGCGACTCCCTCTGCTTGTTGAGGATAGGCTGTACCAATACAAACTGAAAAAGCCATGCAATGTGAGTCACACTCCAAGGCTTAACTAAAGACCAGAAAAGAAAAAGGGAAAGAGAATCTGAAATGATTACTTGAAATGTATTCTATCATTTAAACAACATCGTAAATCAACCCCAACATATGTTTTCCCATTGTTCTTCAGGGGGAAGAGATATATCACTACCAGGGTTTTTCTCTTTCTTAAAGATTCCATGACTACAGCTTATTGCATGACTGTGCTTGCAAGTGGTCATTACTTTTTTTGAAGAAAGACTGAAGGGAGAACTCGTTTGGAAGGTGGGGAAAACAAGAGTGGAAATGGAAGGACAGGGAATTTGAGAGTATTTCACTATACGTTGATACATTGAATACAGTATAGCAGCATGGTAATGGAATGATTTATGATCTTTGTCATAAATGTTTGTGTATCTATGCTCTCTCTTTGTGCAATAGTTTGTGACATCAAATTTTAGGGCCCTTATTCAATACTCAGTGAAGCTGCTTCTCCATATCAAGGAAGACTCTGAGCCCCTTTGGGGAGAAAGTAATTCAGATGCTTCCGTGATACATAGATTCATCTTCACAGCATATATTGAGTTAGGGCCTGACTGAAATAACTTACACCAAATGGTTTGCTCTCAGTAGGGCCAGTTATTAAACTATCAAGAAAAAAATTGATAAGAACTTCACAGATCAAAATCTTCAAGTTTTGTAAAATTCTGAATAAGTAAATTACAATATATACAGATTGTATAGATCTTTCAAATTGTTGACGTCTGAATTCTGTACCACATGAAGCATAGCATTTTTAACGTTTTAATTAGCACTTTCATATAGTTTTTACTTTTTTCTTTTATCACTTGATTATATCTATTATGTAGACTCCCACTATAAACATACTTTATAACACTCTTAGTAATTTGAATATGTCCTTTTTATGTTGTGTGAATTTGAATCATCATAAACTCTTTTTATGGAATATTTAATAGTTTTCACTCTTCTGTTCTTTCTACAAGTATAAGGTGGTGGATGATGAATAAATTGTTAATACTTCTATTGCCATATACAGGAAATAGATTTCTGTTATTTAAAAACATTATTACCAGAAAAATGCTTAGGCTAATAGCTGACTAAATTGAATTTTTAAAATATGCTATACATTCTTAGCATATGTTATTTTGGGAAAATGAAATGCTAATTATATATTGTGCAATAATTTTTAATTCATTATAGATATTGCTTTGAGTTTCAGATTTCTATCACGTAGTGCTAATCCCTAACTTTTCAGCTAACTTTTTTAAGTGTTCAATTATAAAAATACAATTTTTATTTGAATGTTCATAATGTATAAACACTGAAGTTCGTAATAAAAATGTAATTTTATGACTATGTTTTTTTCTCTGTACCAAATATATGATTATAAAACTTCTTCATAACTAATATTGATCAACAATATGAGGAGACCTTAGGGAGAAGGCATAGTCATGGTTGAAAAATCATTAAGGTATGTGATAGTGAAGCTCTGACGCTGAGGAAATAAAGAACAAACATTAGATGTAATAACAAACATGACAAAATGTAGATACCATTAGACTAGTGGAAGGAGATTTTGCTTGGAGAAGGAGGTACAGTACATATAGAAGTATGGGTTTACCACAACTCAATATTGCCAGAACAGCACTACAACCGAGGAAAAAAATACTGTAGCAGTGAAACTTCACTTTCAAGTATTTTCTCTTTCTTAAAGATAGAATGGCTACAGCTTGCCACATAATAGCAAATGCAAAGAGCCACAAATTGCAGAGGATAAGCGATGCCAGTGCTGACTGAGAAAAAGATCTGCAAGAATTCTACTACAGTACTCACAACACCATGCATTGTGAGTTAATAAAGGTTATAAAGAACATGTTAAGATGTTGGCGACTTGGTGGATATATTACAATAACATTTGAAACTAGAATATATTAAAGTAGGTCCTTCCTAGCATTGGTGATGCTTAATTAACTGTTGACAGAAGGATCAAGAGAAGATATTTATTTTGGCGTCAAGGGGGGAGAGGGTAACCCAGTTTAAATGCCTTTGCCTGTGGTGAAAGTTGCTTATCAAGCTGGGGCCCAATTCTTTGAGTTAAATAGTAATGGTTTGTATACCTTGGTTATACCCCATCAGGGATATTCAATTTGGGGAGTTCCGATATCAGGGAGGATAACGAGCTGGGCAATGACTTGAGTTGAACATCGCTGGTGTGCATTTTGGCAAGGTCATCTGGTTGTAGATCTACAGTCATTTTAATAATTATCTTCCCACGTTTACCCCAAAATGCATTGTGTGTTTGTTTAATTCAAAAGTGTTGGGACTCTTGGGCCTGCACAGGTCATGACGTAAACCATATTCCAATGTAATACAAATCTTTTTACTTTGGTATACTGATAGAAAGTTTAGTGGTATATGCGCTCTAGCGCCGCATCACTGTAAAGTACACTAAAGATTAGAGAATGATCAAAGGCATAGGGTATGGGACTAACAATAATTAGATGGTGAGTATTCTTCTGAAAATGACTCCCAGATGGTATGGCGTCCTTAAAAGAGACAAAATATGACCCTGAGGGGAAAGAGTAAGGGGGTATGAGCCCACTCCTCAATATCTCATTGGGATAGTCCCAGGACCACTATTAAACCACTTGAGTTGAACAATTATAAATGTACTCACATGTTACAAATGCACAATAATGTGCCTTATGTAAGCGTGCTGCTAGTGATGAACTGAAGATAAATACAATAGGAAGTATAGCGCACAGCCAAGGGAGTGGGTCAAAAGTGTATCCAAAAAGAGCTTTATGACAGTTATTATGATAAAGTGCTATTGCATGGAACAAGTAGGAGGATTGTCAGAAAGCTCATTTTTGGATACACTTTTTGACCCACACTCTTGGCTGTGTGCTATACTTCCTATTGTGCTTATCCCCCTGAAACTTAGCATTGAGCAATTATGTGAGAAATACTTTACTTCTGTCTGTATTATGAGGAACTGTTTTAAAGTTTTTTTTTAAAGCCCTGCAGTATCTATTTTCAGGAGTGGGGGTCCACTTGGACATTGTAGTATAGTACTGGTTACCATATGGTTAGATTACAGTACCATAGCACTTAAGGACCAATACTCAGAGAAAATAAAGAAGCCATAGATGAGTGCAAGTTCTAGTTGGTTTAATTTGCTTTGGATTTTGTTGTTTGTCTTTCTTTTCCTTTTTGTCTGGCAAAAATAAGCTAATTATTTTACTTTGTTGCTTAAAATCTGTTCTTCACCTTCTTCACCAATTCTAATATTCCTTTTGGATTTCTATTCCCAAGATGCCTCTTGAAGTACTTCAACTCTCCACATGGGTCTTCATCCATGCAATTGTCTCCTCTATGGGTCTACATGTAGTTGTCCTTAATGGGTAGGTTATTTTTCTGTGGGCTTCCTTAATATCTGTTATGACCACTCAAGGTCTACTATAAAAGATTCAACATGTACATCATTGTTATTTTCATTAGATAGAGATGCTAGCCAAATAGTCTGGGTACCTGTTTCAGAAAGATTTTTAAATGTAGATTATTAGTGGAAGAGTGGGTTTCTAAAGTCGCATTATTAAGGGTACTATCTTGATAGACTAAAGTGGTATAGCGCGATAAATTGGAAAATACCTCTGTTAAATCTAATAAGTTAGTTATGTACTAAGGATTTAGGATATACATTCAAAATGTTAGCTGCATCAAGTAGAGTTTTTACATATAAACATTTATCTGCGTACCCCCGATGAGGTTGTTTTCTGTAAAAATAGTAGTAGAAAATGAGTAGTCCCTAGACATATACTGTATATATAAAAAAAAAAATAGTTCAGGTCTAGGAGATCCCCTGATTCTGATTCTGTAAAAACAAAACACAGAAACAATTTTTGAACAATTTACTAGGGTAATCCCTAGAGATCTATTGAATGAAGGCAAAAAGAAACACAGGCCACAAAAAAGATGTTTTGCCTTTATCTTAAAGGTAACTACTTTAAGACAGTCAACAATAAATTAATGTCTTGTGCCTGTTGATACAAAACATATATTTTATAGCTGACTAAAGATATCTTGCAAAGACTAAGGGCTCTATGCAGTAAGCGCCGAAAAAGTCCTTTCGTCAAGTGTTCCCTATCGGCATGATTTTGGCGATTTGCCCTCGCAGTATTCAGTAAGGGCCGAATCCATGCCGATCCCTGCCGAATCACTGTGAAAGCAAAACTGCCGATGAGCCTGTGCCGAAACAGCCTGGCTCCCGATAACCTGCCGATAGGCCTTTTCTGCCGATAGGTGTTTGCAGAAGAGAGAGACCAGCCGCTCTCTCAGCGCAAACATCGGCAAAATATATAGTAGTTATAAACAACTTTTACTCATAGTGTACATGTGCAGGGGGTCTCCGGAGCTGAACCGCATTGTTTCAGATCCGGGGACGCCCTGCTTCCCGAGATACAGGCCCCTTTATGAGGTGCCGGTATCCCTCTGCATTTCAAGGTCCCGATCACGTGACCGCGGAATGTAAACAAAGCAGAGGGATACTGGCACCCCCTAAAGGGTCCTGTATCTCGGGAAGCAGGGGGTCCCCGGACCTAAAACCAAAGCGGTTCAGCTCCGGAGACCCTCTGCACATCTACACTATGAGTAAAACACATATATAAATAAACAATCATTCCTTACCTTTGCGGCTATGTGCTACGGTAACGAAGCAGCATGAATGTATTTTTAATAATAGTGTACTGTGAGCAGGGGGTCCCCTGAGCTGAACCGCATTGCTTTGTGGACCAGGGACCCCCTGCTTGCTTCCCGAGTTACAGGCCCCGGTATGTATCATCGGGTTGCAGTGTCGACGCCATCTTTATAGCACCCCATTCGCGACGTGTCCGCTATAAATATGGCGGCAACACTGTAACTGATGCCCCAAACCAGGGACTGTAAATCAGGAAGCAGGGGGTCTCTGAGCCCCAAATCAATGCGGTTCAGCTCAAGGGACCCCCTGCTTCTGCACAATATTATTAAAATACATAAATGCTGCTTCATTTCCATAGCGTATAGCCGCTAAGGCAATGAAGGGGTTAAGGCAGAATACCATGTTTATTGGGGACAGTTGCCCCCAATAAACATAGCAATAAAAAACATACACCCCTTGTGTATTTAAAATACATAAAGAACAATAAATATTTAAATACATATAGCACTCACCCATTTCTGGCTGCCACGATGAAGGCCATCCTCATCTTCATCCTGCCCATGCCCCCTCCAATGCTGCAAAACAGACACAGGAATGAAAACATCCAATGTAATGTCCCCTAACCCCTTAATCACCATAGCGGTTATTAACCGCAACAGTCATTAAGGGGTTAACCCACCCTCACCCACCACTCAGGACTCCTACATACCCTTCCACACTAACCCCCCCACCCCGTGAGGCATAACCACCCTCACCCACTACCCACAAGGGAGGCCTACCCACATACCATTTGGGGAAATACCCCCCCCCACCCCCAGTACCCACAATAAAAACAATTCACAGCCCCACAATAAGCATCATTCTATTTATTAAATACATTACCCACCCCCTGTGCCCCCCCATAAATACATGATTTATCCATCCTTTTACAAACAGGGTTCATAATACAGCCCCACGCGAGTCCCCGGCGGGCTGGCGGGGCACCTGACAGACCTACAGGGTACCAGCAGCTCATTTCAAACAGGTTCTGGAGGCATGTTGGTGGTTCCTGCCAAGCGCCATGGCCCCCAGGTGGTCTCCTTAGGTCACTGTGGGCCACAATTGGGTCCCCACGGTAGGCCCGCGGATGTCTGGGAGCCCCGGGTCAGACCCACAGGTGTCTGCGGGGCCTCGGGTGGTTCCCACGTGGGTCTGGGGAACTCACGAGTGCTCACTACGGGTCCGCAGTGCCCCCACGGATGTGGGACCACTGCTTCATCCCCGCACCTATGGGTCCGCGGTGCCCCCACAGATGAGGGACCACAGCTTCATCCCCGCAGACTACGGGTCTGCGGTGCCCCCACAGATGTGAGGGACTCGCCTCATCCCCGCAGGTGTCACCCGTGGAACCACCAGCCTGATACCCGTGAGATACCCGAGGAGACCGCAGGTGGTCTCCAGAGGTCTCACGCAGAACCACGGAATAAACCCTGAATGTAAAAAAAATAAACCTGGCCTATACATTCAATACATACACATTAACTAGCATATTCAAATAAATAAAGTACTACTGACCTCATCAATAAGAAGCCCCCATCGCCAGCAACATCCTGGTCTTTCGTTGCCCACAAAATACATAGCCAATACAAAGCCAATAAATTGCAATTACATTCAGATATCAATTAACCCCTTAAACACCTTATAGGATAATAACCGCAAAGGTAATTAAGGGGTTAAGCCATGCTGGCCACCCTTCACCCATATATATACACACACACATGATGTACCAATATACAAATAAATGTAGAAGGGTTATCAAAAACATGCTGTACTACAAATAACACTTCTCCATACAGACACACTACAATAAAATCAATTTCCTTTAATAATCCTATCAGATCTTACAATCAAAATCCTCAAAATCCTCAAATGCCAATCAAAAACCTCAAATGACAATCAAAACATTGCATTTACATTGTATATATGATGCATACAATCTATGCACCATATACATTCTGCAAATGAATGTTAACAATAACATTCAAAATAAAATACCAATACCTCCAAACAAGTATACTATTTTAACCAATCCAATAAACATAAATCAATTAGCATTCATTAATGACATCCCTAAACAATTTACATTCCATCCCTAACAATTAAACAATTAACTAATTCAAGCGTTGAACAGAACAAGTTATCCTGTGAAAAAATATTAGTACCAACAAGAATACAATATAGAAAAGCAAACCTGACCCTGACCAAAAGGACACCATACAATAGCAACAATTACATCTATCTAATTTTAAAATACATTATACACACATTTAAGCATAGCAGCATAGCCAAATTAAAAAGGGTTGTTTCAAATGCCTCAATTGTATTTCTTGTGCTTATATGATGCCGTCCTCTAATTTTGTATCCTTTAACACAGGACAATCATATCCCATCAAATCCTTCATTAATTGTAATGCCACATTCATAGTCTATTTGTTGGACTGTGGATGTGGCAAACAATATGTAGGACGTACCACACGAGCTTTAAAAGTTAGAATGAGGGAGCACATTAGATTAATTAAGTTAGGGGATCTCACACATCCAGTATCCCTACATTTTACTAATTGCAAACAAGGAGACATTAGAAAATTAAAATATAGAGGAATTGAACACATTAAAAAACCCTACAGAGGGGGAAATAGATTGGACATACTTGATAAAAGGTAACTCTTCTGGATTTTTACCCTCAATACAAGAATCCCTTTTGGTCTAAATTCAGAATGGGATCTCAATCCATTTCTAAAATAAAATGAAATTAATTAAAAAGTCAAATACAATAGTGTTATGACAACAACTTTATTCTGTGTAATTGATAATTGGTTTGAAGTATGTAACTTGTATAATTAATAATACTAACTTTTGTCATTAACTTGGGTATAATATTTACAATAAGTTTAGATGTAAAAAAAATAAAGAATATTGATCAAAAAACATGGATTATTATATGCCAAAATAAGTTTTCGGTCCATACATCTAATGATTCTACAATAATATGGATCATAAACATCTGATTATATGACTCTGTTCCCGTACTTAGACTGAACAGGGATACTGTGAAATGTGGGATGGATAAGTTCACAAATAAGGTTAACCTACTGAACTTCCATATATTTACATTACCATATACACAAATGGCTGCATGTTCTAATTTATATCCTCTGGGTCTGTGTACAGAGTCATACATATGTATCCTAAACTCTAACATCCATGATTGTCTTTTCTTTTAAACATCTTTTTAAATACATTGATTATCTTTGTTTTTAACATAATTCAAATGTACACTTCATTCGTAATGAATATTGTATGTACTGTTCATTGCTTAGTGTTAATAAAGTTATTTTAAAGTTTTTTGCAATGTTCGTTAGAAATAATAATAAAGTTGTTGTTGATGTTCATAGACGCGCTGACGTCACCGATCTACCCTGCGCGATGGGTGCCACTCGTGGCGTGCCCTATACACACGGCGCGCTGCTCGTGACGCAACCAAGCGACGGGTTAGGGGTGAGGAAAGGCGGGAAAACGAACCTTTATAAGGTAAGAGATTTGATCAGAGTGTTATCACCTTGAGAAAGAGCGGAAGCTCGAAACGCGTTGGTGGGGGCCCTAGGGCTCATCCTTATTATCATGCTCTGATCCAATAAACCTCATTTTTATTGGGAACACACTCTCCAGCAATTTTTTCCAGTAGTGCTCCATCTTTCCCTGCTGAACCTGTCTACTACTCTGGAGAACCGGCAGCACACACCTATGAAGAACCCACTGAAGACCCATCTGCAAAAAGTGAGTGAATTTACTCCAGCTAACACCACAGGAATCCTTTTCAATGTTACAAACCAGACACAAGCAAGTGTGAGTATTCATCATTACAAAGGTGTTACTCTTCTGGTATATTGATCAAATGGATGTGATGTTTTAGAATATAGATGGTCCATTATAGTGTGGGATATCTCTGGGAATGGATTGATTTCTTTATTATATTGTTACAACCTATATTGGTCAGGTCTATGTTAGAGCACCATACAGCTTTGTTTATAGCTTCCCACCTATACACAGATACACGATTAGGTTTACTGGTTATGCACTTCTTAAACCCAGGCTGTGCTGTTAAGCTGTCTAATGCATCAGTCATAAGCTCATAGGAGGCAAGTTAAAACGGATGAGAAGTAAAGAGTGCCACAAAGTGTTCATTTGCATGTCATTACCCAGAATCCCTGGCTGCAGTGAAAGCAATGCTTGCTAAGCGATAATGTGCTAAGACAGGGTTACAGACCTGTCGGAGACATGCAAATGCACCACAAGTATTAATTTGATTTACTGTACACTGTACATTGGATGGAATATGTCGCTTTTTTTACCCTACATAATTTTTTTTACAAGATCTCCCCCAACTTTCAAGTAAGTTTAAAAAAAATTGGAAAAGTTATCATACGTTAAGACAACTTTAAGGCTACTTTTTTTCTATTGACCTATGAGAATATATGAAATAATTAAAAAATTCCTGAAGAGTTCAATTTGAATTTCATACTATAACTCTGAATTTGTGTTTTTTACTTTCTCAATTTTGTCATTTAGTGTAAAATGGAAAATAGGCAAAAGAAGTAAAGACAGAAATGACCAATGACACGTCCAATGTAAACCAATGTTTAAATATTTTCGTGAGTAAGGCTCATTTAGTTAAACCCTTTGTCCAAAGTGGTATAAGCCTGCAAGGCATAACCAGTAAGCAGGTCCTAACACTACCTGTGAAAATTTCCATCTACCTCTGCTGGAGGGAGAATGACCGCAGTGGGTCTGCCCACACAGAAACATGAAAAATCCTACTACTTTAAAAGTGGTGTGGGGTGAACTTAAACACTGGGAGGAGGTGCCATTAACCTCGAAACAACTGATCCCAGTTGAAAATTAAAATTAATAAACACACAATCCCAGCAAGCTCTGAACCCCAAAACCCACCACATATAGTATACAGTAATATTTCCATTTGCTATATGCTTTGCAGTGGAGGGATTTGTCACTTTTTTTTACCCACCGTAACTTAACTAAGTACGGTAAAACCCATCCTCATTGCTTCATTTTGCATAGCCAGTATAACCAGCCCCACACTGATGAGACCCATTAAGGTCGAAATGGCTGTCTGTGGATGGGTTTGCTGGCTATGCATCTTAACCCTGGCTGTGCTCAAAGCTGTGATCATGCCTCAAGCTTAAGCCTATAGGGAACCATGTTAAAAATGGGTTTGAAGCAAAACTTCAGGGGACTGACTATGGGAACTTCTTTAGGGGACTGACTCATTTGAACCAACCATTACAGTAATACTTTTATTTTTCCTCAGAAAAGAAACTTTGTCATCAGGCGGAGAACGGCAACGGAGGGATTTCGATGAATAATGTCGCTTTTTGTAACAATGCTTGCACATTGCTGAATCTGATTTAAAAATCCACAATCTAGTGGCAGTGCCATTTTTATGGATTATGATAGAATAACTGTGAACTTTATAGAAAACCTGAAACAGTATGCTGTTTTTTTCATACAGTTTACAATACTTTTTTTACATACTGTACTGTATCATAAACCCCAAAAATAAAAAGTATGCATTTATTCTATATGTATTACAGTATGTGTATTCTATACCCGTACAGTATAATACTGTTTTGATGCCTGCGCATGCCTACAGTATACAATACAGTACTGTACAGTATGCCTCATGGAACCTTAATTAACCAACCATTACTTACTGTACAGTACTGTATGTTCTAGAAACACTGTATTTTGTTATAAAAGGAGACACAATGAAACAATTTAAAACAATCAACATTTTTTGATTGGAGTACAGTAAGTCAAAACATTCACAGGTGTATGGTGTAAGTAGCGATGAAATGTCCGGGAAGCGCAATATATGTAAAAAAGAAATAAAATACAATGGTGATAGTGCAATATTGTTAAAGTGAAATGGATAAACTCAAATACAGATGACACTGCTCTCAATATATACTCACAAACGTGTGAGGTTATTCAGGCACATAAAGGTATCTTTTAAGGTATTGTTGTTAGTCCTTCAGTCATCCGGAGATACAGCAGTCAATGCAGCCCCATACAGATGTACTCCCAGGAACCTTAATCAAAGATACGACTGGACATAGTGCAGACTGTATGTATAATTTATGAAGATAAGTCAAAACAAGTTTACACTCACATGGTTTTAAATAAGGATAAGCATTTAGATCTCGATGGATCTCTCCGGCCGGGTGAATGGTGTTTCAGCTCCCCCTCTCTCGCTACTATTCTACATGAGGATTGACTGAGCAAACCTCAACTGGGTCACAGCTGCATCATATATTTGTATAAGTATCACTGTACTATTTATAGAAGATGTACTATATGTATTTGAGTTTATCCATTTCACCTTAACAATATTGCACTATCACCATTGTATTTTATTTCTCTTTTACATATATTGCGCTTCCCGGACATTTCATCGCTACTATTCTACATGAGGATTGACTGAGCAAACCTCAACTGGGTCACAGCTGCATCATATATTTGTATAAGTATCACTGTACTATTTATAGTATTATTATTGGTTATATCTGATTACTTAGAGCGCCACATTTTGATAAGTTTCCTTTGTATGGTGTAAGTAAAAACATTTATTTATTAATACAATTTAAAACAATCAACATTTTTTGATTGGAGTACAGTAAGTCAAAACATTCACAGGTGTATGGTGTAAGTAAAAACATTTATTTATTAATACAATTTAAAACAATCAACAACCTCATAAAGAATGTACATGACTAGTGTGGAATTAAAAAGCAACAGTACTGATTGATTCTCATAATATCCAGAATTGTTATGCAAGCCCATGTCGATAAACAAAAAAAAAAAATATATATTTTTTTTAAACTTGAACTAACTTCTAAATGAATGGGAAGTTATACACGCATGCTCATTAATAATCAACAAGGTCCCACCCAAAGAGAATTACACGCAGGTGCAGAAATGTGAGACCAGGCTCAGGAAGATTAAAGCCACAAAGCCAACCATTTGAAAATGAATGGTTTGTAAGAGGTGTCGATAAGAAGTTTAAATCCTTGGGCCTTGTGTGTGTGTGGGGGGAGGAGGGGGGAAGCTGTATGATGGATTAACTGTAGTTCAAAGAAATATTTTTAACAGGTCATCATAATGTTTTGATCCCCACACCCCCAAATAAAAATCATAGTACTATGCCACCCACCTCATAAAGAACGTACATGACTAGTGTAGAATTAAAAAGCAACAGTATTTGTATTGTATTGTATTTGTATTTGCATTGTATTTAAAAAGTATTAAATAACTAACTTCTAAATGAATGGGAAGTCATACACGCATGCGCAGGAATGTAATGGCACGCTCGGGAAGATTCAAGCCAGAAAGCAATCCATTACAAATGAATGGTGTGGGAGAGGTGTAGATAAGAAGTTGAAATCCTTGAGCCCTGTGTGTGTGCGGGGGCGAGCGGGAGAGCACTGTATGATGGATTATCAGTTCAAAGAAATATTTTCAAATATTTTCAAAACGTCATCATAATGTTTAATGCGCCGAAATGTGATACTGTAACACGCCTATGCATTTCAACAATGTTCAAATGAGACATACAGTACTGTACAGTACACGCATGCGCATAAAATAAACAGTATGGAAAGAATTAAAAGTATTGATTACTAAATAATACATATACTGTAGAAATGTGATAAGTTTATATTCAAAGAAGACGCGACATTATATTTGTGTAATACTGTATAAATCTTCAAATGTACAATTACTGCGCGCGCACACACAGACTTGCAGAAAATGTATGGCTGTACTGTAGATTTAATTGCTATTAGACTTTTAAGACAACAGCTCACGAATGCCCACTGAGTTTTTAGACGGTATTGCAGTATTGCAGACAGCGCTAAAAATCCGAGCGCTAACATATCGAAAACTGCTCCGGAAAAAAAGAAAACAGACCACGTCTGACCGCGGTTATCAGAGCGGCTCGGCTACGGCCGCCTTAGGATAAAAGCGGTCGCAGCTGTATAAAGAAATATTTGCACATATAATCGATTATATGTACAAGTATTTCTTTATACTAAAACAATTCCTTTTTGAATTGCTGGATGCTATTGCCTCTTTACCACTTCACCACTGGTACTGTATGCTATATATATATATATATATATATATATATATATATATATATATATATATATATATATATATATATATATAGGTTGCAGACCTGTCTAAGACATGCAAATGAGCATACTTTAATATTTCCATTTGCTATATGCTTTGCTGTGGAGGGCTTTTGCCACTTTTTTTTACCCAACATAACATAACTAAGTATGGTAAAACCTATACCTTGCTTCATTTTTGCATAGCCAGTATAACCACACTGAGGAGACCCATTAAGGTTGAATCAGTCTGTCTGCGGGTGGGTTTTCTGGCTATGCATCTTAACCCTGGCTGTGCTCCAAGCTGTGACCATGCAGCAAGCTTAAGCCTATAGGAAACCATGTTTATGGTTTTGAAGCAAAAGGTGGCAGTGCACATTTGCATGTCATTTCCCAGAATCCCTTGCTGCAGTGGAAGTGCTGTGTGCTGGGTGATAATGGTGATAATGGGGAAAGGCGGGTTGCAGACCTGTGTAAGACATGCAAATGAGCATACAGTAATATTTCCATTTTTTATATATATACTGCGCAACCCCGTTATAGCGCGATCCGCTATAATGCGGATCTGCATATAACGCGGTTTGACCGTGGACCCAGAATACACACTCACAGCCCCCCCCCTACCTTTGGTGTCAGCTGCTGGGGCATCATGGGGCTGCTGGTGGGGATTGACGCGAGGCTGGGGAGGGGGATCTGTGTGAGGCTGGGGGATTGGTGCGGGGATCAGTGTGAGGCTGGGGGGGATCGGTGCGAGGCTGGGGGATTGGTGCGGGGATCGGTGCGAGGCTGGGGGATCGGTGCGAGGCTGGGGGATTGGTGCATGGATCGGTGGTTGGATGGTGCAGAGCTGCTGAGGGGAGAGCGGGGAATGCTGGGAGAAGTATGGTGGCTGCTAGGGGACGTGTAGGGCTGCCGGTGCCTCACTCCACCTCTTTCCCCCTCCTCCCTCCTCCTAATCGGGCACACGGCAGCCATTTTAAAAACATTTTATCGCGTCCCTGTTTATAGCGCGGTCGGATCGAGTTGCCCCGAGGACCACGCTATAACGGGGTTGAGCTGTGTATATACATGTATATATATATGTGCGTGTGTGTGTGTGTGTGAAAAGGAGTGCTTCTCTCCCATCCCTCTTTGTGGGATCAAGTCTTCTCTGGGATTTCAGAGGGTTTAGCCCCAATTTAAATCGGAGTTCGATCCCTGAGTTACCCCCTCCGGTCTCTTGTCATACTTTTCCTAAATCCCATCGGCCACTGCATTATTTTGGACTGCATCTTTATAGGCACATGTTTTAAAAATATAATATCTGATAGTCTTTTCAATCTTGTCACCTCTAAGCAAGCTTTAAAACTGGAACTCCATACACTCTATGTTGAAGGAATCTCCCTCACTATAAAGAAACAGTATTAGAGATGTGGAATACAAATCTGACAGCGATTACCTTTCTGTGCCACTGCCTACAATCGTGATGATGACCACGGTAAAGTAACAAACTTTTTTTGTAGAAATACTGTATAACCTTGTGCCTATCGCATGTCTCGATGAAGGCATCAACTACTGTACAATGCATTTGTCTGCTTGACCTATCAACTATTCATTATCCTTCCTGTTACTGACAGTTTTTGGCAAAGACTTGACATTATGACTGCTTGAGAAGACAACATGAGTCTCCAGAACAGGAAAGGCTGTATGGTGATTTAAAGTAGGAAAAGGAAATATTTTGAGTTAGATGTATTATTACTTAATTTATTTAATTGTTTGTCATTGATTAAGAAAAGAACAACTCTTCGTCCTGCCAAAAGTGAGAGAGGAAAACTTATCCATGAAAAGTACAAATGGAGTCACACAGGGGACTGGTCCGGACCAGAATAAACTATTTTTGAGACTGACCACCCCACGGCTTTTGAACAATACTTTACATGAAGACAACGTGAGGAGAGAACAACAGAAGTAACTAGGGTCACCCATGAGTCTCATGGGACAGGATGGATTCAGAAAATTCCAAGTGCTGATTGAAAGTAGGAAAAGGAAATAATATGACAAGATAGGAAAGAATAGAAAAGTTTGTAAACATACTGTATGTTATTTGATTGTTTTTTATAACTTCATTTATTTTATTGTTTGCCAGCGATCAAACCAAGAACCCAGTGAGATGTTGCCTGTTTATTTGGGAGGAGCAAAACTGCTCTATGTTTAGGAGGAATCAGATGTTTATTCATCTTGATAAAAGATAGCATTTCCACACTGCCATGGGACAGTTTTGTCTTTGCATCTAGGGTCTAAACGTGTAGCCTCAAGGAACTCCTCTCTCTGTTTCATACTGACAATATGGGATTCATTCATCAGGCCTTCAAACAATTTAGCAACCATTGCCAACATATAATTAGTATCAAAGTTTTCATCATCATTGTCACTATTATTATGCAGCATAGCGATTCATTTTGTTACGAGAAGGAATATTAGAGGGATGATCTGACATGTCAGCTTCATCACTGCTAACCAAAACAGTGGCTTCCTCAGCAGCCTGCACAGCTCTCCCATTTTATGAAACTGGTTATACTGCAGAAAGAGACCATAAAGCTGCCGACTGTTATTCTCCATGACAAAATCATTGATCACCTTCTGCTGCTCATGGATGCTCTCAAGCATAAATTAGGTGGAATTCCAGCTAGTACAGTAGGCACCTCAATTTGTAGTGACGAGACAGGATGTTTTGCTCCTGCTGCTTAGATGGGGCATTGCAGGTATTGTATGGTCGGGTAAAGTTAGCACATATTTTTCTAGCTACAATCAAAATGCTCTACACATACTGACATTGAGTTAGGAAACAAGTGACAATAAAATTGATTATGTGGGCAAAACAAGGAATCTGTTTAATGTTGCATTGTTTAAGTGCTGGAAAAGTGTTGGAAAAGTTATCCCCTGCCACAAACCCAACCTTAAGTGTTGTGGCAGTTAGCCACCACTTTATGACATTCTGTATTTTTTCTAACAAATCAGAAACTTTTCTTAAAAACTCTGCATACATAAAGTGGCATGTCTATGATATGTTTGGCTGCTGCAGACATTGACTGTCTTTTTTTTCACCACTTATTTTGCTTTGACATTAGTAAAACACACCAAATGGGCAGCAACTGTCAGATAGTCACTGCCTCCATGAGCACTACTCCACATAGTGAGTAGTAGTGAGGTGTACCTTACTTCCCCACGACTGTACTAGAGCATCAACCACAGATATACAGTAACAACTTTGCAGACAGTTCAGGAAATGCCTTGTTAGAGAAATAGGATTTGCTTGGGATGATTAAACATGCTCAAAACTTTTAATAAGCTCTCTGAAGCCCTAAGATGCAAAAAAAAATTGAATGGTAACAAGTCTATTGCAAGCATTTTAGCTAAACTGTAAAGCACCAGAGCATTTTCATGGGTGCTGTGGAAGTTTTTTTCCCTTATCAAATGCTTCCTGAACTCTGGGCTGCTGCTGTTGCATTAGGGTGCTGCATATCAGGCTGCTTGTACTAGTACTATTTTAAAACCTTTTAGAACTGATTCAATCAATACAACAACTGGTTGGACAGAGGACTAGTCAGAAAAAGGAAAGGTTTAAAACAAAGTTAAAACATAAACCAGATCAGTGCACTGGAAACGGAAAATAAAGTGAACATCAATAAGGAGGTGGAGCTTAAAAGAAACCTGATGGGGTAAAACTGAACAGTGCACCCACATAAGGCCCAATGGAGATAAAGGTACCTGCCCAGTGGCCACAGCGTGAGTTAACTCTTCTCGGATACGGACTGCACCAGCACCTACAACAGGGCCTGGCAGGTAAGGGATACCTCCCCAATCAAACGCTGCTTCCTGGACTTATATATAGCCACATTGGCTAAAGCCAGAAGCAGGTTGGTGAGGGAGTCCTTGACCTTATTGGTCCGGGCACTGGCACCCAAAAATAAAAAAGATGTGGGGAGATGTCCAACCAGAACTGCAGATAGAGGCCCTCAAAACTGATAAGAGGGCTGCAGTCTGGCACACATAAAATAAATATGAAACACAAACTCCCTTGTGCCACAAACTGGACATGTATCCAGGGAGACTGTGACATGGGCTAGGTAATCTCATGATTAGGGCACCATGGAGGATTTTCTAACTCAGATCCCGGTGGGGTTGGGGTATGATCCCCTGTCTGCTTAGGCTGGGGATATGAGGAACAAATTGTATAGAGGTCCCTGCTCAGCCTAGAGTAATTATTATCTTATTAGAGAGGTGTAGAGCAAAGGCATATGTACAACACGAAAGAGAGAAAGAACCCTCAAAGATGCACACTACTCTACAAGTACAAAAAAAATTATTTTAAATAGAACTAAAAAACAAACACAAGACGATTAAAACCTAAATTAGAGCGCTGAAATGTCAAATGACTATTGGAGATTCTCAGTATACTTGTGAAAATAAGCTGACTCATGCATAAGTGGATATATCTCCTAATGTGTCATAGAGAATCTCTACCAGGGAGATATTCTCCTCTTATGGGATGTATCACACATATAAGCCTGTTTGCCTCAATGTTTGATTACAGCTACTGGGGGATGTGTGTTATAACAGACGACAGAGAAGCCCAATGCTACATCCAACATGACAAAAATACACAGTAAAATACTTATATATTCTCTTGAAAAAGGGTCATTTAGTTTAATCCTTTGGCCAAAGCATTGTAAGCTTGCGAGCCATGACAAGGCAGACCCAGTTCGCATGTCCTAACACTACCAGACAAAATACTACAGTAATATACCTCTATTAGGATTAAAATTCTCATTTACCTCTATTAGGACGGAGAAAGACCAAATTGGATCTATATCCAGTAGAATGAAAGGACCTACTAACTTGGGAAGTGGGGAGGGGCGGGCTTAAAACCAGGGAAGGAGGAGCCACTAACCTCCAACAGCTGAGACAGCTAAGAATAGGTTAACAAAACACACAAAACCCCAGCAAGCTCTTTTTGGGGACCCCTGAGCCCCCACAAAAAATATATGTATATAACTGTCAAAAAGGAGAGCTACTGTATTGAGCGTGGCATATGTATACAACAGACGACAGAGAAGCCCAATACTACATCGAACATGACAAAAATACACAGTAAAATACTTATATATTCTCTTGAAAAAGGGTCATTTAGTTTAACCCTTTGGCCAAAGCATTGTAAGCTTGCGAGCCATGACAAAGCAGACTCTGTTCACAAGTCCTAAACCTACCAGATAAAATACTAATATACCGCTATTAGGATTACAATTCTCATTTGCCTCTATTAGGAGGGAGAAAGTCCACATTGTATCTATATCCAGTAGAATGAAAGGACCTACTAACTTGGGAAGTGGGGAGGGGCGGGCTTAAAACCTGGGAAGGAGGAGCCACTAACCTCCAACAGCTGAGACAGCAGTTAGTAGGTCCTTTCATTCTACTGGATATAGATCCAATGTGGTCTTTCTCCCTCCTAATAGAGGTAAATGAGAATCTCACTCAATTCCCGGATACAACTTATGGGGATTCACATAACTTTGAAACCCCGATACATAGACACATTCTGTAAAGACTTTCTCCAACAAACCTACCATGAAACCTACATCCTAGAAATCTCCTGATCCCAGCACCCCAGTAAACGTAAAATACAGATAAATCTTTAATGTCACAAAATTAGTATACAGTCCCAGTAATACATTCTCTACATCTGGGTCCCAGAGCTGACATTCTAAGACCATAACACACGGGTCAGGGTTAACCAAGTGGACTTAAACTTTATTGATGAGCCTGGTTAACCCTTTCGCTGTCACAGACAGCACTCCAGATGTAAAGTGAAAATGGAAAAAAAGTATGTAACATGCCAGGGAACAAAGGGAGGGACCCTGAGCCTTCCCAATACTAATACAGGAAAAAGGTAGGTGTTCCCAGCACACAATAAAAGTAGTAAGTAGTAGTTGAAGTAGTAGTTGTATCAAAAAAATGAATTGTATTGAAAATGAAACAATTTAAGATTATATATATATACACAGACAGAAACGACATGAATACACATATCTAGGACAAATGATATACAAATACATGTAAGCCTAACCGGCACAAGGGGGAGGGAAGTGAATGGGACAAAGGGGAAACATTCTAAGGGGAGGGGGGTTAAGGAAAAAACAAAGGGTAAACAAAAGCCAAAAAAGGGGCAAATATAGGAAGGTAATGTGGTGGTGTTATGCCGGTGCTGCCCGCAGACCAGACCCGTCCCCTGTGCTGAAGGGGGAAGTACGAATACACGCACCCACAGCAAAGGGAGCGTGTCCGGAGTGTGGTGTTAAGCGTTGCCAGGCCAGATGTATGTAAGGTAGACAATACTTGCCGGTACCGGGTGTAGAAGTAGAATAGTAGTTGCCTTGCCAAGGTCAGGGAGCGGAGAGATGAGGAGGGTCCAAGTCCAAGCCGTGATCGTGGGTTGCCAGAGAATACGTAGTCCGAGGAGAGCTGAGGTCGGGAGCCAAAGGGGGTAGTTGTAAGAGCCATGTCAGAACCTGTAGAATCACCAAGAGAACACCAAGCAACTTCCATACAGAAACTATGTCGAGCGATGAGTGAGGGCTCAGAGATGCCTGATAAGTTTGGGCTGACCAATCAGGGGTGGGGGCGGATCAGGAGGACTGCAGGGAGCCTCTCAGGATTGGTGTGGCTGATACAACCCAGGTGAGCACTGGTAGTACTCTGAGTGCGCCCACGCGGTGTACGGGGGCGGAGCCTTACTGCAGGAGTGGAAGCTGAAGAACGGATGTTGGGCGCGTGCTCTGTAAGTTGCGTGTGCACGCAATCAGCGTTGGAGGAGGAGGCACGTGTGCGCGGGACGGAGGGACCACGCCTCCCAATGAGAAGGAGGGGGAGCGGTGGGAACCCTGAGGGGGGCGACCCTGCGACCACAGAGGAGCTGACGGCCCGTGGATGTGGAGGCAGGTAAGCGGGGGTTATGCTGCGCGCCCTGAGTCTCCCTGAGTGTTGTCTGTGTGTTGCGCAGATGGCGCTGAGAAATCGGATTCCTAACTGGTGGATGCAGCAGTGCCCAAGCCAGTTCCACCCGTCCCAGCCCACCTCACACTGGATCCATCTCGGTTAGATGCATGTTGGAATGTTTTAGTGGTTTTCGAGCATCTTTCCCAATGCAGCAATAGAGGGACAGAGTGGCGGCCAAGTTGGACCTGATTTTGTACAGAATAGAGATGATGGAAAGGGACATGGCGGGCCTCTTCTATCCCACAGCTGCAGCAGAGAGCAAGACATCTGTAGGCACCCTCAACACCCATGGAGGCATCCTCCAACACTGGAAGCACCCTGCCCACCCCCTGCTCCCTCTCCAACAATCGGACACCATTCCCACCCTCTGTGTCTCCATGCTATACCCTAATGTTAGAGAACATCCCAAGTGAGGAGGAAATTTTGTCTATGAACCCCTCTGATGGAGGGAGAGACCTACAGGAAAGGATCATTCCAGAGCAGTTAGCTGTGCCTGCTTTCCAAAGCACACCTGCAGCACCAAAGCGGCAAAGACAACAGGTGATCCATGGAATTCCAGCATATGACATCCCGCTTTCCATTATACCAGTGGAAACTTGGTCCAGATATGCAAACAACAGCGAAGGACAGCTTCATCAATTTGCTGTGCTAATTTTCAAGCACCATGTCAGTTTTCACCTGCACTCCCAGTTGTGCCAACAAGTTAACTTTGATGGCTCAAGGGGGAAGAGGGTGATTCCCACTAATTTGAGGAGAGCCATTATAGACAAACTAAAGAAGCAATTAAAAATGACTGCTGCACATTTTAAAACCATTAAAGATAGCATCAATGCCATTTTGTGGCATAAGAGGGCTCTGAGCTCTGTGCTCTGGGGGAAGTAGATGACTTTATGAACTTTATGAACATTTTCGAAAATGTTTTAAATCTAATAAATACATTTTACAGAAAATGTTTTTAATTTAGTACTTTTTAGCAGTTATTGTTTAATTCTTTTTCATTCTTGTTTTACAAGTTTGGCAGGCTGATGACAACACCGTGTTCGTGTAGAAAACACATCCATCAATACTGCCAGATAATTTACTCTACTGTAATTCATACATGGAAAGTCACAATTAGGATTCTTGCACTCGCGCTGTCCTCTTTAAAAGATAATCAGCTTGCAGCAGTGCGTGTAGGAGCCACTCCTCAAGCTATACACAAACATATATGTGCCTAATGTAGATGTGTTTAAAGCATAATAAAAATATATGAAAATAAGATTGGCACTTTATATATGTTTGTGTATAGCGTCGCATTCAGCGACATTATTGATTATATGTCTTAATACATTTTCTCTCACTGGGCACTTTCATTATATCGCTACAGTATGCGATATTGTTTTGATTACTGTTATTTGCTGCGTCGCGTTTAGCGACAACACATTACCCAGCTGATTTCATTGGTGATCACTATGCGACATTGTTTTGATTACTGTTATTTGCTGTATCGCATTTAGCAACAACTCCTTACCCAGCTGATTTCATTGGTGATCAGGGGTACTTAATGCGCATGTGCTGCCTCAATAGTGACCTCCTGACGAAACATTGATTGCGAAACCGGTATGAGTCACGAGAGGCAGCTTTGCACAGTCTCCCTTTGGCTGGAACGAGATCCCAGGAAGTGGTTGCAGAGAGGTTATTCTGCCGTGTGTCGTGTGTCCGGACAGTATTGCGTCCACACTGAGCCCCTGCTGCCACTTCTTGCGGTTAGTTTTGTTCCCCTAAATTGGGTTTGTTCCTTCTAGGAGTAATTAGACATCCTCAGTGGATGTATTTTTAACTCATCTAGTTGTTTACTTCACTGAAGTTATGTTTTGGTTTAGCATTCATAGGGTGTAATTTACCATACATAGTAATTGCTTCATATGTGTATTTGTATGTGTTTTTGTTTTGTACATTTCATTTATTGATTATTGTCTTTTGGTCACAGTGACCTTTATTAAACTTTGTGATGCACTTTTTACTAATCTGTGGTGTGCTTGTGTGTGTTTGTTTTGTAATTCATACATCTACAGTATTTTGGTCTCTAAAAAAAGATTTCATATTTGAACATGTAAAATACATAATACTGTACTAATGTAGTTTTTCAAAAATTAAAAAAAATCTTTATAGTCATTGTTTAATTCTTGTGTTCATTGATGTTTTGCAGTTTTAGGGGGCTGATTACAACACCGTGTTCATGCAGGAAACACATCCAACAACACTGTCAGGTAATGTTATGTAATTTATGCACCTTTTTTTTAACATACTGTACTGTGTGCATTTTAACTAGGTTATATAGAAACATGAAACAAAGAAGTCCAGAGCAACATCCAATGTGACAAAAATACACAGTGAAATAACTATATATCTCTTGAAAAAAAGGGTAATTTAGTTAACCCTTTGGGCAAAGTGTATAAATCTGCAAGCCACTTTCAAGGCATGACCATAATATCGCAGGTCATAAACACTAAATTAAAATCCTAATTTACCACTATAATTAGGGGAAGGATGGTCCTGGCATTGTTTGTGTTTGAACCAGGTTCCATAGAGACATGCATGTGTATAAATGTAATGACACAAACAGAAACACATGCATACTGTACCACACATGTAATTCTCACAGTACACTACTCTATTTATTTGCGATTATTAAGATACAATATTCTTTTTTTACAGGGGAAAATGTCCAAAAGCCAATCAGCCCCAAGAAGATGCATGATGGAGGAGAGATTAAGGTGGGGAAGAGGGGCTTAGAGACAGTAAGGCATTACAGGGAGGGGTGAAAACATAAAGTAATGTTTAATAACCTTTCAGATCTCATAGATCTGCATATGTTATGCCGGTTGCAGCTAGTTTTATATATTTTGATAAAGATTGTCTGAGTAATTTGGGGTTTTTGCTAGTCTGTTTGTCTTGTACATATATTCCACAAGCACCTGTGGTTTATAAGGTCCATGGTAGTCCCAATTACTTTGTATATTTTCCACAAGGCATCCCTTAAAGGGAAAACTCGATAAGTCACAGCGAAGACAGCTCCCTAAAGACTGTCCCCAATTTGATTCACCTTTACTGCTACTTTACCCTAATGAAGCATGTACAGTTAATGATATTGAGGAAAGTACAGTGGTCTTTGCAAAAGATGCAAAAAGATTAGCCAAAAATCAGACGTTTCAGTTGCAGCTTTTTCAAGGTGAGCTGTGCCCTCCTCTATATTTTTTAATTGTACATGCTCATTGGGATATTCAGAAGGATTTCTGTTTAGGAGCACCAGCATTCCTTTATTTACTATTTTCAGGGTGTGTGTGTGCCTGAGGTACCACTAATTTTCCACAAAACCAGTGTGGACCTCACACTGATGAGACCCATTAAGGTTGAAACAGGTCTGTGAGTGGTATAAATCAGGAAAATAAATTCACAAATTCAAAGAACTAGAGCTTGACATCACCTCCCCGGCATCTCTGCTGTTGGTGTCTGTTTACCATGCAGCTGTTTTCACTTCACCTCCACTCTCTTAGAAATAACACCTGTCACAGCAATGGCACTCCCCTAAGACAGTCTCCCCAATATCCTTCACTGGTCCTGTCCACTCGAACGGAGTGGGCAGGGTTAACATCATCAGGAAAAGACAGACACAACTTCAAAGACCTGAAGCTTGTCAGCACCTCCTTCTGCATCTCTGTGTGGTGTTTTTTTTGCCATGCAGCTGTTTTCACTTCACCTCAGACTCTCTTAAGAATATCTGGGTAGCAGAAAAGTCAGCAACATTTGCCATCAGCCAATGGGCTTAAGTCATTTAGTTCCGTTTGCTAATGTTATTGATGCTCGGTTACTGGTAAAATATGTGAAAATGTGAGTGAAAGAGAACATTTACCTAAAATTGAAGCAAACTTAAAATGTGTGCTAGGATGAACGTAACCCCACCGCCACCCAAAAAAAGCTCTTGCAGCAAAAAAAACGGAATTGCATGTTTTTTTGTGCAGTTTTATAATAATAAAGGGTGCAAACTGACTTTTGCAAGTTTGTGAAGAAGAAACGTTTTTCTGAAAAGTATTAGTGCCTACCACACATTTACCAATACATGCCACATGTGTGATCTGCTTCTTTTTTTTTAAATGGAAAAGTAATTTGTACATTTTTTTAATCTTAAAATATATGTATAATGTGTGATTTTGGGTAATTGTTCAAAATGATTTAGAGAAAACGCAACCTAGAATTAAGCCTCTTCGCTTACTCAAACAACTTAAATGTGGTGACCAACTAATAAATTGGCAAATAAAACTATACAGGAAAAGAGAAAGGTTGATTTGAGGATTGCAATTAAATATTTTTTATTGCACAAACCTTTTACCCTTTATTTGTTAACTTTTATGTATAAATCTTTCAGCACATTTTGCAACCACATGTTTTAGCATTTCTGCACAAATATGAAGTCTTTATGAGCACTTACAGTATAGACTGAAACAAAATTAAGTTTGAAATTATAGGAGCACAATTAAAATGATAGGGGTCCTAAGGTATAAAGATAATTAAAAAAAATGTAATCTTACTAAACAAGACAAATTACCTGCAGGCCATCTTATAAAAGATGAAATATTCATAATAAGTGAATTAATCAAGCAGCAGCTTGCTACCTCACATGTATTTATAACAGAAATGGTTCAAAGACTTATTTTATGGGGAAATTAATGGAAACCGGCTTTTCATTCTTTTGCATCAATTGAAAACCTCAGCAACCAGCTGCCCACTTGTCAAGAAAACAGAGAAAAGCTGGAAACAAAGATAAATAAAAACACCTTTTTCATGGCACTTTTGAAGAGAAAAAGCAGCTCCCATTTACAGCAGCCATCTGTTTGATATTTAATATGGTTGAATTACATGCTGTAATGAGTTTGTTTCTGCATCACTCATTGCAATGGAACACAAGTTCACGCTCATAATGTGCAGCAGTTTTTAAAAGCTAATCATTTAATTGGACACAATAGTCAATGACAAATGGAGATGTAAAAACTCAGCCAGCTGTAGAGTGAATATGTAATCATTGTGAAATCATATTATTTTACACGCTTGAAGACTCCTTAATATAGTATCTGATGTGTCTTAACATTGTGCACTTTGAACAAGCATTAATTCACACTCACACATTGCTTATTAATTTATTTTCCTTTTAATTGAAAGGATACCTACATGCCAGGATTTTGAATATAGAAAACTGCACTGTACTTATAAAATGAACTCAAAGATTTTTGTTATATCTCAGTCCGTATCCAGACTCCCAGGGGGATTAACTGTAGTGACAGAGATGTTGCAGTTTGCGACAGTCCCGGGGACTAGTACTCACTAACTTCTTGTAAAGAAGCCTGGCTGTATACATATACAGAAGAAAGAGTCCCCATATCAACTGCACTGAGAGTGAGACGACCCTCCCTCTATCTTTATCAGAAGGATAACAGCTGTGAGCATGATGGAAGCAGTTTTCTCCCAATTGCAATCACAGGGGAAACACCTTTCATTACATGTGGTAACTGACAGTCATTAATACACTTTGCACCTCTCTCATGTACATATATTTTACACAGATTTGCACTATATACAGCTGCGCCAACCTTTATTCTAAAGCGGCCGAAGTCGAGCCGCTATGATAACCGCGTCCAGACGTGCTCTGTTTTCCAACCGTTTAGAAATTGTCAAGTAGGCGATCACTATTGTCTTCAAAGTCTAATAGCAATTCAACCTACATCCGTACATTTTTTTATTTGGGGGTGTGGGGTTCAAAACATTATGGTGACCTGTTGAAAATATTTATTTGAACTGATAATCCAGCATAAGTGCTCTCCCCCCTCATGAAAGCGGCATGAATTCGGCATGAATGAGGCATGAATGCGGTGAAGCTCGTGGAATTTAGAAAATGCAACCGCCACCCCCCCCGAGAAGTTTTAAAATAAAAGCTGCCACAGCAGTAGATACATCTTTTTCATTGTATAAACCAATCCAGAGAGTATGATGCACAGCCAAAAGGAGTGGGTCAACAAGATCATAAAAATCCTTCAGGGATTATTGGTCCCCATAAAGACGGCATACTACTGAAGAACTGTGTTTATCTGTTCTGTTGCCACACGTATCAGTGCTGTGGATTTATATAATAAAGACTTATATAATAGATCCGTTACTTGAGCGCATGCATCACTGAACATTCTCTACATATTTCACTGTATAACTTTTTATTACATTATATTTTTATTCTATGTTTGGCGCAAATCTTATATTGTATATATATATATATATATATATATATATATATATATATCTCTGTATATATATATGTATATATATGCAGAAAACAAGAAGAAAAAACAGGTGCACTCCTAGTGTAAAACAAAAATTGTGAGGCGCTTCCGATAAAGGTGTGATAAATATATAAATATATAGTGATAAATAAATATATAAATATAAATATAAGCAGTGTTCAAAAATGGTGATAATACTAGTAAATTTCGCTGCTCAACCCTCTTAGGAGAAGATCCAGTTCCTCCTCTCTTGATTGTTTGGAAGAAGCTTGTGGGGAGCGCAGAATTTCACCATGTAAAAGGAATGAAATAAATAATAGTGTAATATGTCCAAAACACCTGTAGCAATGTGAATGGGGATCGAGATTCAAAACTCACATTCTCCCCGTCAAAATACAGTATTTAGAAGAACAATCTGAAGGTTCTGTGGTTTGCAGGGGGGTCTTGCTTAGGATACTCTCCCTGGTGCCAGTGGAACGAACCCTCAATGGAAACAGAGACATCTCTAGTGCAACATTGTATGTTCACTACTGATGTATTCAATAAAAACAGTGGTAATCCACACTTTCATTAGCACCATGTGCATAGACACGTAACAATCAAAGCGCAGCAGCAGTATACACCATCTACCCCACTCCCGGGATCGCGTTGCGTCACTTCCGGTTCGGCCCGTCGCGTCACTTCCGGTTTCGCGATCGATCTTGAAATGGATCCACATGGGTTCTGGGGCATGGGGGGCACACTCTGGGTTGCTGCTAGTTCACTCTACGCGCTTCGCTGGCGTGCCAGCTTCATCAGCACTCCTAGTGTATTAAAGTATAAAACAGTATTTATGGGATTGTAAAATATAAAAAGCGCAATCACAAACAGAGTAAAAATAATAGCATTTATGAGATATACTCAATCGCCTTAAAGCTGTGAAGGGAATGTATCAGCCTGTCGCGTTGGTGCCACCTCTGGTGTATCCGTTGGTACATGGAGTAGGAGAGAAAGAAAAATGGAGCACCAAATCAAAAACTGGAAATGCCAAAAGAAAAATTCAAGTATGCGTTCCCATAAAATAAAAGCTTATTTATTGGATCAGAGACCAACAGCCACCACACCAACGCATTTCAGACTATCTCTAGTCCTTTATCAAGGTGAATAACTACTTATCCTCTTAGAGTGTCATTTAAACTTGAAAGGAGACCCAGCACACCAATCGCCAAACCTTCCACATGCATCACGTGTCGAGGTCGTTTTTTCTCCAGACACGTGGTACTGCGATGGGCACTAGTTTTGCCCCCTCCTATGCCAACCTTTTTTTTAGGTTGGTGGGAGTCGATCCACATGTTTGGAGAAAAGAATCCCTTTAGACATCATATCACTTTTTACAAACGTTATATAGACGATCTTATTTTTATTTGGAATGGGGATGAGCACTCACTTTTATTATTCACTGAGCACCTTAATAATAATGACTTCAACTTAAAATTCACTGTTAATTATGATTCTCACCATATTCACTTTTTGGATTTATTATTATTTATTGATCTACACAAAAATATCAACACCAAGGTGTATCGTAAAGTTAATTCACAAAACACTTTTTTGCGCGCTGACAGCTGCCACCCCAAATCACTTATCAGAGGAATTCCTAAGGGCCAACTGATAAGATTAAAAAGGATCTGTACAAACAATGATGATTTTTTGGTTAAATCCCTTGATCTGATAGAGCGTTTTGAAGCTAGGGGATATTCGAAAAGGACCTTGATAGAACCTTTAAGGAGGTACAAATGATGAATAGAACAACTCTTCTGGAAAGAAACAAAAAGGTTTAGGAAAAGGATTTTCATTCACCTTATTTTATTGTCCAACACAATAATCAAGCCATGACTATCAAAAACATAGTCAAAAAACATTGGTCAGTGCTTGCAGCAGACCCAATTTTACAATCAGTCTATGAGGAGGGCCCTAGATTTGTCTTTAGAAAGGCAAGAACCATCGCCAATCATGTTTCTGCTAGCATGTTTATTTCTGACACAACACCCAACAATACGTTACCCAAAGGTAGTTACAATTGTTCTAAATGCGAAGCTTGTAAATTTATGAAACAATCTCCAGAATTTAGTTCATTCCAAACGGGAAATATTTTTCATGTGAAATCTTTCATTAATTGTGACACCACTTTTGTGGTATATTTGCTTAGCTGCGGGTGCAGGAAGCAATATGTAGGACGTACAATTAGGTGTCTAAAGGTTCGGATCCTCGAGCACCTGTGTCTTATTGTTAAAAAGGATATCAATCACCCAGTATCCCTTCACTTCACTAATTGTACCTTGGGTAATGTTAACAATTTATCTTTTCAAGGTATAGAGCACATACCATTTCCAATTAGAGGAGGTAACAGACTAAATACCCTCAACAAAAGGAAGCTTTACTGGATCTTCACACTCCAGACACGTGCCCCTTGTGGTTTAAATTCAGATTGGGACATAGGACCCCTTCTTTTTGATACATAACCAATACTGTTATTATTATTATTTTTTCCAGTATAGTTCTTGGCTAGTGTCTGTTGCATTTTATAGCAGTTTCAGGATGTCTGTGTTCAGAGCATGCACAATTATTTGTTTATTATTTTATTGATCATTGTCTAAATGATTGATTTCATGTGATTGATATATTATGAGCTTGATTTTACAGTATAATCTATGCAGATTGTTTATTAAGAATTCATTAAGTGTATATATGCTCGTGGTCAGTTTTTATTCTCTTTTTCATTATGTGTTAGGCTGTATGGATTTAATATATAAAGTTAATATCTGTTTTTTTATTATTCTAAGAAAACATTGCCTAATGCATCACCTTCGATTACTACGATAATCATAGCCAATATCAAAGGTTGTTTATATATATTTTTTTTAATGATTTGTTTATATAAAATAGTTTGTCTGTTTATTTATAATTTTCCTATGTTTACTTTAGGTTATTTTCTTATTCACATGATGTTTTTTTTTCTACTTTGATATTGCCCTCTTGGACTGTCATGTATTTTAGATTTAATAAAGTTTTTTTGTTCAAACTGGATTCTCAGACACACTGACGTCAGGGCACCGCGTCACGTGACATGAGGACATCCCGTCGATTGGCGTCATTAGCGTTCATACTCGGCTCCATTCAGGGGGAGTAGCGTGTGAAGTGTGTGAGCAACTATTGGCCTCTGGTTGCCTTCCTGCCTTTATGCCGCACCCCCCTTGCTGTCGTACTTGATTACGCGACTCTGCGTGATGACGTGGAAACGACCTCAACACGTGACGCATGTGGAAGGTTTGGCGATTGGTGTGGTGGGTCTCCTTTCAGGTATAAATGACACTCTAAGAGGGTAAGTAGTTATTCATCTTGATAAAGGACTAGAGATAGTCTGAAACACGTTGGTGTGGTGGTTGTTGGGCTCTGATCCAATAAATAAGCCTTTATTTTATGGGAACGCATCCTTGAATTTTTCTTTTGGCATTTCCAGTTTTGGATTTGGTGCTCCGTTTTTCTTTCTCTCCTACTCCATACATCTATCTACAGGCGGAGGCACAGTTAACCCGTGGGATCCTGAACAAATTGGACTCACTCCTCATCGTGGATAATCATTCCCATGTGAGTCCTTTCCAAGTTACCCTTATTTGGATTTATCATTAGATGCCTATACTGGTCACCGGAAGGTGCTTTGCTATAAATATATCCTTACTGCTTTGCCTTGTGGGATTATAGTGTACCAGTACGCATCGTTTGGAACTATCTGACATATGTTCTTATTGGGTTAATTCCATTTACCAAGACTTTATTTACATCCAGTTTTGCTGTTTTATTTTGAGCACTATACAACGTTTTATTCTATCCGTTGGTTCAGCAAGGTGCCCTGGAGCCACCGCAGCCAGATGATGTAATAATCAGCAACACGGTCAGAGACTCCCTCCAGATAAACCTCCCACAGCTCTCACTGCTCACCAGCAGGCAACTGCAAAACCGGAAGCGACAGCAGTCCCAAGCAAAATAGCAACAGCTCCAAGGTACTCTCTCCGTTCGTGCAGTAATGTCAGCCACAAACTCGCCTCTTTGGGAAACGCCCTACGTGTTTTGTCACTAAGGACTTCGTCAGGGGTGAATTCAATGGTCAAAAGGGGTGTCCTTTATATCACCTTTACTGTTGTGATTGGCCAGTACGGATGGTGGGCGGGTACTTTCAATTTCACAAATTTAACCCTGTTTCATTGCTGCACAACACTATAGATGACAATCATAAAGCACTAGAGCCTATTTGTAAGCAGTTTAAATATATTCTTACTAACAATTGAACACGAATAGCTAGATGAATGAACAACATACAAATAATAAATCTTAAAAGGACAGAGATGAAATATTGGATACATCCAAAAATAAACTATATATAGAAGTAAAAGAATAACACATTAAATAAGCACAGAAAAATCTCATTGGAGCAACACACAAGCATAATAAAAATCATAAGAGAAATGCATGACCTGTGAATAAAAATTTTTTAAAAAAAGGGGGAGGGGGAGGGGAAAGTAAAATGAAAAAACGGGGGAAAAGAGGGGGGAAGGGAGGTGGGAAATGGAACAGGGAATGGAAAAAGGGGAAGGGGGTGAAGGAATGTGCCCGATCTTGGAGAATACGGCCCAGCGTTCTTCCAATCTGGCCGTTAGTTGGCCTTTCCACTTGGCCAGCAGTGCTGAGTCACCGAAGTTGAATGTCAGCCTGGCTGACTGCTCGGATGCCGCTGTGGCATTCACCTGAGGCATCTCTTCCATGTGGGTGATGGGGTACAGGTGCGCCGATGAGTATTCTAACACTCGCCTTAAAATTGCCTTGGAAAATCTGGGTCTATCACCAACAAGACCCAAGTACATGCTGGGTACATGCTGCAACATTTCACACATTTCTGCAGAGACTAATGGCCCATCGGATTAACACAACATGGGTTCCTGGCAGTCCCATTCAGTTTGAATGGGACTGCCAGGGACCCCCGCTGTTAATCTGATGGGCCATATGTCTCTGCAGTAATGTGTGAAATGTTGCAGCATGTACCCAGCATTTACCCAGCATGTACCTGGTCTTTTTGGTGATTGCCCCAGATTTGTTTTAGAATAATCGTCGGCACTACAGTATATTTGCCCCAATTTTCGGCCTTGATCAAAAGACATTGGATATGGGGAGATATTTTGGATGAACACTTTAACTCTTCTTGGAAGATTGGAGGTCCATTCCCACAATTCGGGCACCAGCTTGTAGCCTCGCCTGGCGTCTTCCTCGGGCGTACACTCCAGGGAGAGGAGGTGATCGGCTTCATCTTATTCGGGGTAGCAGCACAGTGTGACCATGCGCTTCACTCCCCCTGGTGGAATCTCTGTTACTCCCGGTTGCAAGTTGAAGAGATCTCCATGACGGTCTAGGGCAGATACCTTGCAACACTCCTCCAACAGGATGGGATGGATGGTTGAGCTATCCAGAGGCAGTTCGCCGGCTTCTTGCAGGTAGGCCCGTATTACGGCCCGCACTATGTCGGCGTTGGTTCCCAGTATGATCGGGGAACTGGGATGCTCTCTGGGTTCGGGGTATAGGATTTTATTGAATATCATATAAAACATCTGCCTAGCATTTCCTGAAAGTCTTTTTCCTATGACAATATGAAGATTCTAGATATATTAAGTGCTTAATGATGTATTTTAATTCATGTAAACATGCAGACATCATCACGTTTTCACATGTACATTTGGCTAATTTTTACATTGTCAATTTTACAGCCCTGTATGTTTGTGCTTATTCAGGCTTTAATAACATTCCTGAAAATGCTATGAGAATATTATATACAAATTAAAAATAAGCAGCGACAGTTTTAGAATTACCATGTTTTTTATAGACTTCAATTGTCATATCCCTCAGATCCGCAGTTTCCTGGGCATATTATTTTCTCTCTTTAGCCTCCTCCATTGGCCTCCACCAAATGTACCAATTCCACAAGGATGGTCACTATTTAGACATGGTCATTACTAAAAACTGGTCCCTTTCTGTTTTTTCTTTATCCCTCCTTCAGCTTTCTGACCATCATCTCTTATCATTCACCACCACTCATTTTCCTCACCTCCCCCTCCTACACCTTCTACTAACTACCCTCATGATCTTCATTGCATTGAACTCTCTGCTCTGTCATCTACCCTGAATCCTTGCCACTCTTCTAACTCTGAACCAGACAGTCTTGTCAACTATTCAACTCTATCCTCTCCTCCTCTCTTGATCAATATGCCCCTTCTCGGCTCAGAGACCCATCCCTCCAACACACTATCTTGCTTAAATTAAAAAAACACAATTCCTTTGCACCTGCACTCACTACTCTGAAGGCCTATGGAGGAAATCTCATACTCATGCTGATTTTCTACACTATACATTTATCCTTTCCTGTTTAAACTCTAATCTAATGCCAAACAACACTACATCTCCTCACTCATCAATATTCACAAATCCAATCCATGATGCTTATTTTCTGTATTTGACTCCCTCTTCCGAAATCCCTCTCCAGCTTTCCATTCTTCCTTCACTTCTCTTCAAGCCTTTGTCAATCACTTTAATGGCAAGGTTGATTCTATCCACAACGAAAATCCTTCTGTCCTGTCCCCCTCTTCTCTGCTTCTATCTAAACCTCCATCTTCCACTCAACTCCATTTTTTTCTGTTACAGATTTGGAAGTTTATAAGTTGACTTTCTCTCCTTCCTCTACCACATGCCCTCTTGATCCCATTCCCTCACACATTATCAATACTCTTGCTATCTTAGTCTCCACTCTCATCCAGATCTTCAACTGTTCTCTGTCCAGGCATTTTTCCATCCTCCTTCAAGCATGCGATGGTCACACCTATTTTCAAACACATCCTAGATCATACGTGCCTTACTAACTACCTCCCTACAGTATTTCATACCTGCATTTTTCCCTCCCTGCAGTATTTCCTCCTCCCAACTACTAAAATGTTGTGTTCTCCTGTATTATCAACTTTTATCATTTGCATGCCCTCCTTGACCCTTTACAATCTTGATTTCATTCAGCTCACTCAATGGAGACTGTACTCACTAAAGTATCCAATGATCTACAGTACATGAAACAAAATCCCATGGTCATTTTTCCCTATTTATCCTACTCAGACTCTCTGCTGCCTTAGATACTGTTGATCACTCTTCTCCTAAATATTCTAAATTTGCTTCAACCAAGCTTTATCCTATTTCTCATCATACCTCTCCCATGGCACATTTTCAGTCTCTGCTGCTAACATGTCTACGACTCCTGTTGATTTTGTCTGTTGATGTACCTACGTGCTCTGTTATGGAGCCTCTCCTATTCTCTCTCTCTATACACAAAAGGGAGAATGAGTGGCTCAGTGAGTAAAAACACTGACTCTGGCATTGAGTTTGAAGCACGGAACCTTGTTCAATTCCCATTGTCGGTTCCTTGTGACCTTGAGTAAGTCACCTTATCTTCCTGTGCCTCAGGCACCAAAAGACATAGATTGTAAGCTCTATGGAGCAGTGCTTGTGTCTGCAAAACATCTCTGTAAAGCAATACATAAAACTAGCAGTGCTATACAAGAACAAATTATTATTTATTTTTATTATACACTATCACTTTGTGACCATCTTACTCTTTTTGCTTTAGTTATCATCTCCATGCATATGATACAGAGATACATTTATCCACAACTAGCCTCAAACCTGCAATCTAGTCCCAATGTCTCTGATTGCCTCCTGACTATATCCTCGTCGGTGGTGCTCCACCGCTTTATACGTAATGCAGTTGTAGCTAAACTGTCTGTCGTCTGTGCCACTAGCACCTTAGGGTTAACGCTGTGGGACATCTCATTCAGAAGCATGGACCCCCTGAAGAACGATTGTTGCAGGCACTATCTCTCTTTGCTTCATTGACTGTGGTGCCAGACACATTGAGTCTTGCTACATCTGTATGTCTAAAGGTCATCTCCTCATATTTCCCCCTAAACCTGACCTAATATTACATTTTTCTGTCGCAGCAAAATGGTACTAAAATCTGTACTTTTGCAAAAGCATGTTGCCCATGACTGACATTTGACTCCTCTGTTTCCATTTCCATTTCCATTCACGACATTGTTAAAAATTGTTGCTTATTCCTCCATAATTCTGCCAAGATTCACCCTGCCAATCTACTGCTAAAACTCAAATACATGCACTCATCCTCTCTCGTCTGAATTATTGTAACGTACTGCTAACAGGTCTACCTGGTTCCCAACTTTTTCCTTTGCGATTTATCCACAATTCTACCTCTAGAATAATTTCATTTTCTCTCAACACCGTCTCTGCTCATCTCCTTCTTAAATCTATCTCCTGTCTTCCCAGCTACAAAGTTCTCCTACTTACATTCAAAGCTCCCCACTCATCTGCTCCTTCCTACATATGAGCTTTGATTTCTCCTTATACACTTGCTAATTATCTGAAGTCTACCTCTACCTGTCTCTTTCCACCCCTTTCAACTCTACAGTACATCTCTTTTTCTCACCTTAAACCTTTTTTTCCTCACTTACCCTTAGAAAAACCTGGCATGATGTCAAGAAGACTGCTGCACCACAAATATATATTGAAGCAAATAGGGTGACAAAAAAACGATTTATTGTAAAAAAAAAAAAAATAGAGAGACTACACTGACATGTTTCACCCAAAAGGGTTTTATCAAAGTGTACTCTTTGATAAAGCCCTTTTGGGTGAAACATGTCAGTGTAGTCTCTCCATTTTTTTCTTACAATAAATCGTTTTTTGTCATCCTCTTTGCTTTATTATATTTTTGTGGTGCAGCAGTTTTCTTTGCATCATGCCAGGTTTTTCTATTTGCTCTTTAAACTGATGCTTTGCACACAGAAGAAAGTACCCTGCATGTGAAAAACTCCTACTGCTGTGGATTCCACTAAGGAGTAACAGGACTGTCATCTAATTGTGAGTATCCTTTCAGGAGTACTGGACTGTCTTTGTAATATAGGAGGTTATTTATATGTGGTGAGACAGTTTAAAAGGTCCAAGATATACTCTAATTAGGGTGGGACCGTAGTCTAATGCTAACACCTCCAGAAGACTACTCACGCATAAATCTCATCTGATTATATGCTTGCTAAAGGGTTTCTGCATTATTGCTATCAATTTTCATAGAAAGTATAAACTATAAGGATAAACTATACACCAGTTTTTCTTTCATTTGGAAATGAATCTCATATTTTTGGAGCCCCAGTTTTTTACTCTTACCTGTGGAACTCCTTCACACTTGATATATGCCAAACACCTTCTCTCACAACCTTTAAATTAAACCTTCAAACTAACATCTTAAATTAAGCATTTCAATAGCATAGACTCATGGCTACTGTCCCACACACACAGTCGCTCTTATGAACCATTGTGGCCAAGCACTGCCATCAACTGCACTCATTTTGTTCACCTGATGTCTCTAAGTCTCTCAACCTGCCAATTAGATTGTAAGACCTCCGGGGCAGGGATTTTCTTTCTTATTGGCAGATTGTGTTTGTTGCACTTATTGTATTATTCCCTATAGTGTATTCTCTCTTTTGTGTACACTGTGGGTGCAATATAAATAATGATATACATACATACATACATACATACATACATGAGTTAACATTCAAATAAAATAATTATGATTAGGGCTCGACAAACTATGGAAAAACCCACTGCCCCCCCAAAAAATTTTTTTCCCCCCTCAAGACTCTTACCTATGGCGGGGTCCGGCAGCATGGTGCTGCGATCTCTGTTTTCTCCCCTGCAAATTGTACTCTTTCCCCTGCAGGTCCTGAAAAAATGACCACGCTGCGTCAAATGACGCAGTGTGGCCATGGCAACAGTATGCCGTAACATCGTGCAGTGTGGCGCAGAGTTATGTAATTACGGCACGTAGCGTCCCATTGCCATGGCAACGCAGTGTCATTTCACGCCGTGCGGCCATTTTTCAGGAGAAGATGGAGATCGCTGCACCACGCTGCCGGACCCCGCCAGGTCCCACCACAGTTAAGCCCTCGACAGCGGCCAAAATGCTCTCACCCGTGGCATGCGGGTGAGTGCATTTGTCGAGTCCTGATTATGATAGAGAAATTCATATGTAGAAGCACATGCACACCGCTGGTAGGTGCTGGAGGGGGGTACTTATCTGCCGGTGCGCTGTATCCAGGGAGGTCCAGACATCCCAGAGGTACTTGAGCAAAGGAATGGAAGCAGGCACACGGTCTTACTAAAGGTGCAGTTTATTGTGCCACCAAAGGTCCAACGTTTCGGCAAATAGATTGCCTTTATCAAGGAGAGGGCTACAGAACATGTTAAACATACCACAATATATACACAAATGGGTACTCACCCCCCCACGATCACTGCTGCCTTGCTCCTGGATGTCAACGCCCCCATCGTGACGTCAGGGCGCCAGCGCGACGCAGCGTGATGACGTCATGCACCACCAGGGGAGGAGGAGACAGCCTCCCCAATGCCTGTAACAGGCTAAGATGGCTGTCCTGCAGGAAGCTGGAAACTCAGGGAGCCGCCCCTGAGTTTCCAGCTTCCTGCAGGACAGCCATCTTAGGGGCCTATGCAGAGAGCAGCGCTATTTCGAAATTCGCCATTTTTTGGAGAAAATCGCGCAGAAAGCAGCAGAAAATGGCGAGTTCCGAAAAACGCGCCAATTTTTCTTTTCTATTTGTAAAACTCGCCTTGCGGCTGGCGAGAACCTCAATCTCGCCAGTTTTAAAAATATCCGTATGCAGAGAGGCGCGAACGGCATCTAGCGGCTGTTCGCGCCAATAAAATGGCGCGATTGTCTCCGTTTTGACTCGCCAGAAAAAACTGCCGCTCGCGGCCATTGCAAAGGGGAAAAAAAAGGCGCGAATTTGTTTTAACACATTTCTGAAGCGCGCATCTCGCCAATTTAAACTCGCCACACGCATCCATGTTAAACATAGCAGAATTCGCACTTTTCTGCATATGGAGATTAAAACTCTCCAAAAAAGCTACTTTTTAATAAATTCGCCAATTTTAAAATTCGCTGCTCTCTGCATAGGCCCCTTAGCCTGTTACAGGCATTGGGGAGGCTGTCTCCTCCTCCCCTGGTGGTGCATGACGTCATCACGCTGCGTCGCGCTGGCGCCCTGACGTCACGATGGGGGCGTTGACATCCAGGAGCAAGGCAGCAGTGATCGTGGGGGGGTGAGTACCCATTTGTGTATATATTGTGGTATGTTTAACATGTTCTGTAGCCCTCTCCTTAATAAAGGCAATCTATTTGCCGAAACGTTGGACCTTTGGTGGCACAATAAACTGCACCTTTAGTAAGACCGTGTGCCTGCTTCCATTCCTTTGCTATGATAGAGAAATTACCATTTCTTTACTGCCAAAGTGGTCTGCAATGTACTGTACAGTACTTTAAAGCAATGTGATTTGTCTGCTCTAGCAGCAAAGGTTTTAACCATACATTTGGGGGAGGGGAATAATAATAAAATTAGGACCAAAATATGATTAAACAATTGTTTTATATTCATTACTTTATTAAAACAAAGTAATTGTGCAAAAAATTGAATATGTTTAATAGTCTATGGGGCCTATGCAGAGAGCAGAGCTATTTCGAAATTCGCCATTTTTTGGAGAAAATCGCGCAGAAAGCAGCAGAAAATGGCGAGTTCCGAAAAACGCGCCAATTTTTCTTTTCTATTTGTAAAACTCGCCTCGCGGCTGGCGAGAACCTCAATCTCGCCAGTTTTAAAAATATCCGTATGCAGAGAGGCGCGAACGGCATCTAGCGGCTGTTCGCGCCAATAAAATGGCGCGATTGTCTCCGTTTTGCCTCGCCAGAAAAAACTGCCGCTCGCGGCTATTGCAAAGGGAAAAAAAAAGGCGCGAATTTGTTTTAACACATTTCTGAAGCGCGCATCTCGCCAATTTAAACTCGCCACACGCATCCATGTTAAACATAGCAGAATTCGCACTTCTCTGCATATGGAGATTAAAACTCTCCAAAAAAGCTACTTTTTAATAAATTCGCCAATTTTAAAATTCGCTGCTCTCTGCATAGGCCCCTATATGTTTAAAAACATAGGTATTTGGAGTTGATTAGTCAAAGGGGCCTATGCAGAGAGCAGCGAATTTTAAAATTGGCGAATTTATTAAAAAGTAGCTTTTTTGGAGAGTTTTAATCTCCATATGCAGAAAAGTGCGAATTCTGCTATGTTTAACATGGATGCGTGTGGCGAGTTTAAATTGGCGAGATGCGCGCTTCAGAAATGTGTTAAAACAAATTCGCGGCTTTTTTTTTCCCTTTGCAATGGCCGCGAGCGGCAGTTTTTTCTGGCGAGTTAAAACTGAGACAATCGCGCCATTTTATTGGCGCGAACAACCGCTAGATGCCGTTCGCGCCTCTCTGCATACGGATATTTTTAAAACTGGCGAGATTGAGGTTCTCGCCAGCCGCGAGGCGAGTTTTATAACTAGAAAAGAAAAATTGGCGCGTTTTTCGGAACTCGCTATTTTCTGCTGCTTTCTGCGCGATTTTCTCCAAAAAATGGCGAATTTCGAAATAGCGCTGCTCTCTGCATAGGCCCCTTAATGTTTAATATATAAAACATTATCACATTTTGCTTAAAATTGTATTTTGTCCATCTACACACATTTACTGTAGATGCATATTATACTGTACATAGTTAAATTAAAGAACCATACTTTTAAATATATGAAAATCATGTATAATAAACTGTTCTTTTCTCAAAAACCTTAATAATAATACAATACCTGTAATGTTTACAAATCAATGAAAAATCAGATACTGTATATGACATCTATTATGGATTAATTTATTTAACTTTATCTTGTGAAGGGAAGAGAAGAATCAAATCTAATTTAATTTCTCACATCTGGATTTCCAGTAATACTGTATGTACGAGAATTATTGAATTAATATTTTACCACACCTATTAGAGTTATTCAGGTATGCAGGAATCAGAATGATCATTACATTTTTCAATATCTAGTATTCTTAACATTTGAAAAAAGTTATTTAATTCAAGCTTGAGCTCAGCAATCGTCAACTAATATTTAATAAAACAGGGCATTGCAAGTGACACTATTACTATTGCTTTGATGACATCGTATGAGTATATCCTATTATCAGAGAAAATAGTTTACACTGTATATCGAGTTTCTGTTAGATGTGCTATACAAAAAAAATCACAGATTTGTGTTTTTTTTTTAGATATAGAATATATTTATATCTTTATAGTTAAATGATGTGAGGTCTTTTATGGACTTGATGCTTATTAGGTTTAGGACCTTCATGAATAATAATTAATTTCCTTTTAATTTCATCAAAATAATTAACGTCATTGTTACGAACAGTAATATATTTAACAAAGAATAAGTAATAAAATATTTTAATTAGTATATTACTTACATTATCACTATATGTATAATATGACACTCCATAGTAATAATAATAGTATGTTCTTGTATACAGTAGCGCTGCTAGTTGTACGCAGCGCTTTACAGAGACAATTTGCAGGCACAGGTCCCTGCCCCTTGGAGCTTACAATCTATGTTTTTGGTGTCTGAGGCACTTGGAGATAAAGTGACTTGCCCAAGGTCGCAAGGAGCCGACACTGGGAATTGAACCAGGCTCCCCTGCAGCAATCTCAGTGTCGATCAGTGTCTTCACTCACTGAGCCGCTCCTTCTCACACAAATAAAGTCTGCCAAGAGCTTTATTAAAATTCCATGATTTCATAATCTCATATACAGTATGGTCATCTGCTGAGTGAAGGGATGAAGCGTTGGGGCACGTTTCTTTCTTACTGGATTAGACACTTCTAAAATCTGTGGTATATTAAATATTCAAAAGCATAAGCATTAAATAAATTCCACAACATGATGGGTATCAAAGCAGAAGCCTGATTCAACAATAAATGCAATATTATTATTTGTTTGTGCATTAGTTTGCAAGGGTATGAAACTTGGTGCAATTTATCTTTATATACAGTATTGCAAAGTGGCCTACACGTAACATTAAAATAATGTTCTTACAATACATGAACTGAACCCCATCATGATCATTTTCTTTTGAGTAACTACAGTACTGTACATGAATTTTTATGTTGGCATTAACTGTGTTTTGGTATTTTGGATACCACTTGGAAAATATGTTGATTGTGAATTTAGGTGCTTTACTATAACTGTTAAAATAGTTATTCAGAATTCACATTCTTATGCACTATAGTTTAGTAACCTGAATGCCTGGTATCATGAAGAAAAATGAGTTGTCTCTCCTTTACAGTATATATTCCACAATTGTAGAAGTTGGGTTCCATTTCAGGCACAAACAGATGGCTCTATAACGAATAAGCATTTTAAAAAAACATTAATGCACACTGGGATATCATTTTTATTAGAAATGCAGTTTTAATCATATTAACGGTTGTTGTCATTACTGCTACATAGATTCTGATAAATGGGAAATGCTAATTAAAGTAGAATATGATAAATGTATGACATTAGCCACATTATTTATAGTAAATAGTCATTTTCAAAAATGAGAAGTGCTTTTCTTGATGAAGACAGTCTGTGTTCTTTATATATTTGTAACATTTTATTTAGTTTGCTTCAAGAATGATTGAATAGAATATATTGCTTTCTTCATGTAACTCGTGACCCAGTTTCACCGCAGTTGCTCAAACTGCTACGTACATTTTTTCTCTAAAATTCACTACCGTATTTTCTCGATTGTAAGACGCCATTGATTCTAAGAAGAACCCTTGATTTAATAAAAAAAAATTGGAAAAAAACCCCCACTATATTAAATGTGCAGAATTGTTATTTTACTAGCAGACAATAGCATACATTTATCTACACTACACTACACTACACTACACTAAAACTTTATGCTCACACACTTTATTCATTCAAGTGATATTTGCATTGTCTGATCTTGTTGTGCTCCCTATGCACCTCCTGCATTTCACACATAGATTTGCGAGGGGGATGGAGGGGGGCTTGGAGGGGACAGCAGGGCAATGTGAAGATCCCTGGCAGGCATTTCCAGCTGATCTCTCTGCACCTCCTGCAGGGGGTATGATCAGAGCCATGCTGCTGCACACTAAAGATCCCTTGCAGGTATCTCCAGCTGATCTCTCTGCACCTCCTGCAGGGAGAGGGGGGGGTGATCAGAGCCACGCAGTTGCTGCACACTGTGAAAATCCCCGCCTGGCATCTCCAACGGTGCCCTCTAGCTGATTTTTCTTTTAGAGCATCAATTCTAAGACACATCCCTATTTCAAAGTGCATCTTAGAATCGATGAAATACGGTATATTCAGTAGCTAAAGTGATCAACATATATTAGTTACATAGTTGATGAGATTGACAAAATGCATATGGCCCTCAAGTTCAACCTATGATAAATGTAGAAGACAGATACGTTATCCTATATTTGTATTTACAGTGTATAAATCCAGAGGAAGACAAATAAGAAACCCCAGTGAAATATCATTCCAATTATATTTTATAAGGGGAAAAATAAAGTCTTTCCTGACTCCAAATAATGGCAATCAGATATCTCTGGGTCAGCATCACTTACAGTAGTGACCACGTTTATTCTAACACAAACCAGTGCAATCGCCAAAAAGACCCAGGTACCTGCTGGATACATGCCTTAAATTTGCCTTAAACTAGACCCAGCATTTCTGCATTGATTAATGGCCCATCAGATTAACAGCGGGGTCCCTGGCAGTCCCATTTAAACTGAATGGGACTGCCAGGGACCCCTGCTGTGTTAATCCTATGGGTCATTAGTCAATGCAGAAATGCCTTAAACTTGCCTTAAACTAGCCTGGTTACACCCAGCACATACCCAGAATGTAACCGGGCTAGTTTAAGGCAAGCTTTAGAATACTCCTAGTCTCGTCTGTATTTGGTATATTCCTTTCTAAAAAAGCTTTCCAACCTATTTTGAAGATCTCCATTGTATATGTTTAGAGACAATGGAGTTTGTCTTGCTTCTGATGACATAAGTGTGTAATGGGTTAAGTTTAAATGCTTACTGTTACTGGAATAGTTTAAATTCCAGTAAATTGCATGTTTTGTAATTTCTCAGAATTATGAAGCTTCATTGTGAGCTTCAAAAAGCTCAGTTCCATTTTCAGTTCAGAAAATGCTTCTGCTTAGTTACACTTTTTCAGTGACTGCATAGTCATGTTTTTGTTTCAATTTTTTTTATTTATACATTGTACATACATGCAGACATATCTTAGCCTAATACAGGGTTTTTGTTTTTCACATTGAAAGCCTCGCCATGCCTCCGATCCTTTTGTTGGACCTAAAAGGGCAGGCGAGAGAGAGAGGAAAAGAAAGAGGGAGGGGAAAGAGTAAGTGGGTGGGGGAGGGGGGTGGTTCCCGACCTCCTTATCCGTCTACCAGGAACCTGTCCCGCATATTTTCTCTCTGATCTGGCCAATAAGTACTGCTGCGGCCAAGTTTATTCGAGAATTTGCCCGTTCTTGGCCGCAGCAGTAGCCTGGCGCGCGCCCGAGAGTGACGGGCGCGCGCCGAAGCAGCGGAAGAGCGCCCTCCGATCGGGGCGCTCTCCCTACCGCTGCCGGGTCCGCCGGGTCCCCCGGAACCCCCTGCCGCTGTCCCGCGATCGCGGGACACCAGGGCTCCCTCGGGGAGCCCCTGGACGCGCGTGCAGGGGGCGCACGCTCCCGAAGACGCGTGACCGCGCGTCTATGATGCGCGGCACGCCGAGGGGCGGCCACTAGCAAGCCGGGAAATCTCCCGGCTTGCGGTACCGGCCACACTTTAATAAAGTGTGTCGGTAGTGTAGGTCAGCGGGTCAATGGGTATTGGGTGGTCTGGAACCTCTTTTATTATAATTTGTATGGTTAGCCAATATTTCTGTTTTTCTGGGCATGACCACCAAATGTGGGCCATGTCCCCCTTTTGTCCGCAGCCTCTCCTGCATAGATCGGAGGCCAGAGGGTAGATTTGTCTTAATCTGACTGGCGTAAGATACCAGTGGAACAGTATTTTATAAATGTTTTCCTTAGTTGTGGTACATATGAAAGTTCCTGAGGCAGATTCCCATATACTTTCCCAGTCCTCTCTGTCTATAACCATATTCAATTCAGCTGCCCAGTTGAGCATGTAGTCATGGGTAGGGGAGTCTGCCGACTTCTCCATTTCGGCGTATATTACGTTATGAGACCTTTTTGATGAGCGGTGTTCCTACACAGCCTTTCAAAACTAGTGAGAGGGGAAAATTCTTATGTTGGGGATAGGTTTTGTAAAAAGTGTCGAATCTGGAGATATTTGAACGCATTCAGTTCTGGCATTTCATATTTGTTTTTTAATCTTTGGTAACTTAGGAACTGCCCTAGACTCAGCAGGTCAGCGATTCTTCAGATATTTTTTATTTAAATTGGTCGAATTGTCTGAGTTCCCAACCAGGAGGAAATTTAGGATTTTTGAAAATTGGAATGAGTTGGGAGTTAGTGGTTGTGAGCTTATATTTAAATTTGGATTTCATCCAAATCTCCCATGTGTGCCTCATCGGTCCTAATTTAAATTAACTAGTTTGCATATCTTCCCTGTTTGGGGACCAAAGGCATGCTGGCAGAGAAGGCGTGCCGCGTATAGTGATTCTATATCTAACCAGCAATGTTGGTCTGGATCGGCATTCCATACAACTGCCTGTCGTAGCTGGGTGGCTTGGTAATATATTATGGTGTCTGGGACGCCAAGGCCTCCTCTCCCCCTTGATGAGAGCAGAACTGACCTAGCGGTCCTGGGTTTTTTACCCTGTCAAATAAAATGAAATATTTGTTTCTGGATATTTTTCAATTCTGAGCCAGGGATGTGGACCGGGAGAGTCTGGAAATAATATAACAATCTGGGGAGTAAGTTAATTTTGACCGAGATCATTCTCCCGATCCATGATATTTGATAACCTTCCCATTTGTCTAGGTCATTTTTAATTTTCTGGAATAGGGCTGGGTAATTGTGTTGGTATAGGGACTGGTAGTTCCTTGATACATTTACTCCCAAATATTTAATGTATGAGGAACTCCAATGATAATTAAAATTTAGTTTAAGTAATTTCACCTTTGACTCTGGCAGGTTTAAGTTTAAAGCTTCAGATTTGTCACTATTGATTTTATACCCTGATATTTTCCCAAAGTCCATGAGTTCTTTTTGGAGATTAGGGAGGGAAATTTGGGGTTTGGATAGAGTTAGGAGTATATCATCTGCGAACAGAGATATCTTGTATTGTTTATTTCCAATTTCTATCCCTTGAATGTCAACGTTATCTCGAATTTTTGATGCCAGGGATTCTATGGTCAATGCAAAGAGGAGAGGGGATAGGGGGCATCCTTGTCTTGTGCCGTTTTTAATATTGAATCGTTGTAGGTTGCCCCATGGGAGTTTCACCATTGCTGATGGATCTTGGTAAAGTCTACGGACACCTCTAGATATGTGTCTTTGAAGCCAAATTTACGTAGGGTGTTATCTAGAAATAACCAGTCAATTCTATCGAACGCCTTCTCTGTGTCTAGGCTTAGCACTATTGATTGGGTTCCTGTGAGCACCCTCCGTTTGTTATATGGAATTTTATCAATAAAGTATTTTCCTTCACCCTGGGACCCACTTTATTGGATTGTGCGCCAGTTCTCTTCTCTTTTCTACAGTTGACTGCCATCCCTTGGCTGCACATCCTACAGGACTTTGGAACAGGGCGGTATGTGAGTATTTTTCATTCTGTTTGGAGGGGGACCATCTCTTTTGAGGAGTCACAGGGGCTTCATCATTCACCCAACTTCAGGGATTATTTGGTCCCACAGAGATGGTTATTTCTCACCAGCCATATTCCATTTTGCCAATTTCATTATGATCTAGCACTGGAGCGCAGTTGTCACTACAATTTCTATGTTGTCTGAGGCTTGCCTGCCCATGATAAACCCAACTTGGTCTATATTTATAAGTCTAGGTAAAATAGGATTTAACCTGTTTGCTGAAATTTTACTATATAATTTGAGGTCATTGTTCAGGAGGGAGATTGGACGGTAGCTTCCACATTGCATCGGGTCTCTTCAATCTTTATGTATAATGGCTAAATTGGCTAGGGACATTGAGGTAGGGATTGGGTTCCCTTCCATGAAATAGTTAAACATTTTTAATAGATGTGTGGATAGTTTTGGCAAAAATCTATTGTAGTAAACATTGGTGAACCCATCCGGGCCAGGGGACTTAGACACCTTCAGCACCTTTATTGTCTCTTCTAATTCCTCTTTTGATATCTCAGCATTAAGTACTGCATTTTTCTTCTCTGTTAATGTAGGAACGCCAGACCAGCCGTTATTTGGGATCTTTTCTGTATTCCTCTCAATCTGCTAGCCAAGAGTCTGTCGGCCATGTTTCCCTTGTCATAATACTGTTGATTTGTCCACTTGAGGGCTTTTTCTATGTCTTCTAGTTAGGCCTGTTTTAGTTTTAATCTGGCTGCGGTTAATGTTTTATAGATTTTCTTTCATGGGTTAGTTTTATGTGATTGCTCAAGTGTGACAATGTTGTCTGTGAGTTCTTTGATCAATTTTAGTTTGACCTGGGAAGCAATAGAGATGAATTTACCTCTGATCGCTGCCTTATGGGCATCCCATAGGATTGCTGGGGAAGTGACTGATCCTGAGTTGAAGAAAAAGTCATCCTTAAGTGATGTTTTAATCTCTTTCTCTATCTCAGGATGGTTCAATAAGGGTCATTTAACCTCCAGGAGTAGGAATTTAATTTTATAAATGGAACGGAGAGGGCTAAGGTGATAGATGACCAGGTAATTGGGCCGATATCTGACTTAGAGGCGGCCTCTAGGACATTCTTAGTTACCAGAAAGTAGTCTATACGAGAATAGTTCTGGTGAGGTACCGAGTAAAAGGTGTAGTCTCGCTGGCCCTGATGTTGGGACCTCCAGATGTCCACCAATGAGAAATCATTGATTATCCCCCTGAACCTTTTCCCAGTTTGTTGGGAGTGGGTTGTATGGGGGCGACCCATTGCTGATGATTTGTCCTCGGTGGGGTTTAGGACCATATTTAGGTCTCTGCTGACCAAAACCGACGACAGATATCCAGGGTCAACACCCTCGAGAACTGTTTTTAGGAATTCTGTTTTGTTCTCGTTGGGGGCGTATATGTTTATCAGTGCTATTGCCGAGAAAGCAAGTGTGCCGTATAGCACTAAAAATCTACCCTCTGGGTCCACTGTTGTTTTGACATGATGGAATGATGTGCCCTGTCAGAGTAGAATGGCTACTCCACTTTTCTTACTACTAAATGATGCAAAAAAGCTCATTGGGAACACTTTTTTAAATAAATTTGGTGGGTCTTGGGATGTGAAGAGGGTCTCCTGCAGGAATAGGATATCAACCCCTGATCTTTTCAGATCTTGGAGAGCCAACCTCCTTTTTCTGTTATTTTGTAGGCCTTTTACATTTAGAGAGATTATTTTAATTGTGGTTGTGTTAGCCATTAGGTCTTTCTGTTATATAAAACCATAGGACCTTTCCTTTCCCAACCGAAAGGTCGTGGTTCAGCAACTTAGGGACTAGTTTTTGCCCCAGCAAACACACAAGGTAGGTATATATTGCGTGCAAACTTGGTCTGGTGTACCAAGGAGGAGGAGGGGGGAGAGAGTGAGGCGGGGGTGATAGAGAAAAGATCTGCTGGGACAGAACCAGTAGATGGAGAATAGTAGAAATTAGGTCTACATTAGACCTTAACAAAGTGTTGCCAGTCCTATGGGCGACCAGCATTTGGGCTAAAAGCCCCTTTGGGGTGGGTCCGGCGACGACGGCCGGCGGGTATCAGAGGGGTCCAGACCCTCTAATACAGTTAACTTGGATTTTCCCCCTTTCATTTATGTTGTCATACAGGTTTTTTAGTATATTCCACAAGGGGAGGGGGGGGGAGTGGGGGGAGGGGGGAGGGAAGGGGGATGTGGGGGAGGAGGAGGGAAGGGAGGGGGGGAGAGGGGGAGGGGGAGGAGTAGGAAAGGGAGGGGGAGGGGGAAGGGGGAGGGAGGGGGGGAGAATGGGAGGGGGAGGGGAGGGAAGGGGAGGGAAGGGGGGAGGGGGTGAGGGGGGAGGGGAGAAACTCAGGAACTTTGTTACACAAAAAGATCTGCAGTGGGATCTGTGGTTTACAACGCCACACCCTGGTAGGGCACCACATGCAGTGATAACTTTACATAACAACATAATTAACTGGCATGACCGTATCGTAATAAGAACTGTGTCTATGAACATAACTGACTGGTATGTCAATACCCAACCTGGGAACTTAGCTCTGCAATATAGTAAGCTAAAAATGACAATCTGTGCAGCTGGGACTATATGCCACCCCGTAACCGTCTGGCCCATATAGAAAAACCTTTTGAGAAATGGGGAGGGTGTGGATACACCTGGAGACAGTTTGTACAGTATACATATAGAGAAATAATGGCATGTTGTAACTTTTATTGCATACATTGCGTACATTGCGGCCTGATGATGAAAGAGGGGGAAGGTAGGGAAGGAGGAAGAGAGGGTGGTAGGAAAACAACAAGGGATTGATTATACAACCGTACATATTTTTGATAACTGTGTTGTGATATGATTAATTTCACATTATGGGGGGAGGGTAGGAAAAGAGGGGGAGGAGAGGAAGAGAGGGAGGGGGGCTGTAGGGAGTGGGGAGGGAAGGGGGGATGGGGGGGAAGAAGGGGAAGGGGGATATGTCATATTTTTGATACAGCATTAGATAGCAGCTTTATACAGTGTGGTAACTTTACAGAAATGCCTATAGTGGAGGCTGCACTCTTTGATATAACTAGCTTGGGTATTTGGTAAAGTTTTTTTTTTTTTTTTTGGTGTGGGGGCCATCCAGAGCTATTTATGCTGCTACAGGTCTAGAAGCATCTGTATCTAGTAAAACGATAGAGTCCAACCTTGGTATGGCCTACTGGGACAGACAGAGAGGAGTGAGGGGGAGAGGAAGTAGGGTGGGCACAGGGATTTATTTACATTTCTGATATAGTTGTAAACAATAGCTATACATAAGGAACAAAGCTTGTCCGCAGAAATATCTAGGATTTATACTCTTAACTGATCAATTCCCCGTATTTTCCTCTATACTGCTGCCTGGTGAGGCCCTGATATAACTATCATAGTCTAGGTTCCCCTCCATAGCCCAAGCCCCCAGATCCACGGAGACTGTCCACTGAGCGGTTGTATAGAGCCGGCTGTAGAGTCTAGTGTACACACAGATATATGGGGCTCCCTACCCAGCATTCTAAGATGGGACCGCCAGCCTTGCCAGCTGATTTAGGCTGAGTGGATATATGCCATTTTGATATCAATTAACCCTTTAATCACCTTATCGGATAATAACCGCAAAGGTAATTAAGGGGTTAAGCCACCCTGGGCCGAAACCCAGCCTTCACCCATTCATTTGTACAGTGGCTTCATCATGCAACAGGGTTGTTTCCTCAGGTCTGCGGGGGACCTATGGAGACCACCTGAGGTCTCCTCAGACGTCTCTCGGGTAAACGGCTGCCGGGTCCAAGGGGGACACCTGCGGGGAGCAACTGTGGGGGCACCGCGGTCCCATAGGGATCAACCGAGGCCCCCCAGACACCCGTGGATCTAACCCAGGGCCCCCAAAACAGCCGCGGGCCTACCCGTGCAGACCGCATTGTGGCCCACGGTGACCCGCGGAGACCACCTGGTGGACCACGACACCTGGCAGGGACCACCCGTAGGCCTCCAGACCCTGTTTGAAACAGGGTGCTGGGCTACTGTGAGGTCTATGGACACCCGTCAGGCCCACTGGGGACTCCTGTGGGCCTGGGGTATTAACCCTGTATGTAAAATAATAAATCATGTATTTATGGGGGGGCACAGGGGGTGGGTTATGTATTTAATAAATATAATGATGTTAATTGTGAGGCTGTGTATTGTTTTTATTGTGGGTACTGGGGGTGGGGGAAAGGGGTATTGGCCCCAAGGGTATATGGGTAGGCCTCCCGGCTGGGTATTGGGTGAGTGTGGTTAGGCCTCACGGGGTGGGGGGGTAGTGGGGGAGGGTATTTAGGCCTCCCGAGTGGTGGGTGATGGTGGGTTAACCCCTTAATAAATGCAGCTGTTACTAACCGTTATGGTGATTAAAGGGTTAGGGGACATTACATTGGCTGTTTTTATTCTTGTTTATGTTTTGCAGCATCGGAGGGGGCATGGACGGTGATGAAGATGAGGATGGCCTTCATCGTGGCAGCCGGACATGGGTGAGTGCTATATGTACTGTATTTATTGTATTTATTGTTCTTTATGTATTTTAAATGGGCAAATTCACTATTATCCATATGTGGATAATATGGGGATATATAGTAATTTTGCACATTACTATACTGAATGTGTTAAGGGGGTATATTTATTGAAAAGTATTTACGTGCTGTTAATTTTTTAGTGGGGGCACAGAATTGGTACTGCAGGCCTGCGGGGAACACCCGAGGGCCACCGCCGGCCTATGGTATCATTGCTGTGCTTCCTAAAAATGTAATACATGTAATGGGGGTATAGGGGTTGTTGGGGGCACAGGGGGTGTATTTTGTTTATTGCAATGTTTATTGGGGGCAATTGTCCCCAATAAACATGCTATTATGCCTTAGCCACTTCATTGCCTTAGCGGTTATCCGCTATGGTAATGAAGCAGCATTAATGTATTTAAATAATATTGTGCAGGAGCAGGGGGTCGTCTGAGCTGAACCGCATTGATTTGTGGATCCGGGACCCCCTGCTTCCGAGATACAGGCCCCGGTATGGGTCATCGGGTGATCCGTGATCCACAAATCAATGTGGTTCAGCTCTGGGGACCCCCTGCTCCCGTACACTATTATTAAAAATACATTAATGCTGCTTCATTACCATAGCAGATAGCCGCAAAGGTAAGGAATGATTGTTTATTGATATGGGTGTTTTATTCATAGTGTAAATGTGCAGAGGGTCTCCGGAGCTGAACCGCTTTGGTTTTAGGTCCGGGGACCCCCTGCTTCCCAAGATACAGGCCCCATTATGGGGTGCCAATATCCCTCTGCTTTGTTTACATTCCGCGGTCACGTGATTGGGACATTTAAATGCAGAAAGATACCGGCACCTCATAAAGGGGCCTGTATCTCGGGATGCAGGGGGTCCCCAGACCGGAAACCAATGTGGTTCAGCTCCGGAGACCCCTGCACATGTACACTATGAATAAAAATTGATTTGAAATAATTTTTATTTTGCCAAAGTTTGCGCAGAGAGAGCGGAGGATCTCTCTCTGCTGCAGACACATCTCAGCAGGGGACAGCGTATTGCCAGGTTATGGGCAGACAGACTGTCTCGCCACCGGCTACTCGGCGTGTTGCTTTTGAGTGATTCACCAGGGATTCGGCCCTTCTTGAATACTGCGAGGGCAACACGCCAAAATCATGCCGATATTGAACCCCTGCCGAGAGTGTTCTTTCGGTGCTTACTGCATCGAGCCCCATGTCTCCTTTATGCCAATTTTGTGATGCTTTGCCTGTGGAAATGGATATTAAATATTGAATATTACATTTAATGGTTTGGCTATTACTTAACTCAGCTGCTTAAGAACCCTTGAGCGCATGCCACCGGGGCCAGGTGCTTTATTTACTTACATTTTATAAAACCGAATGAATATGCACGTCTGCTTTGTTCATTAATATAGAGGTTGTGGTTCTCCTCATTGGCACTATTTTCAAAATTGATTCCTTCCTGGTAAATATAGAGGCCAAGAATGTGTTTAATTACTCTGCTTTTTCCTTTTCTCCAATAATTTGCTTGCCCATCTCACACTGAAAGGCTCCTATATTTTCTTGTCTAATCTTTTTGTTATTCAGATACTTAAAGAACTTTTTAGGCTTGGTCTTACTTTCTATTGCAATCCTTTTTTAATTTTCAGTTTTTGATAATTTAATTGACCTTTTGAATTAAGTAGAAATAGTTGTGTTAGTCCAGTTGCAATAGTGCAGAATAAAAAAGTACTTCCCTATTAGGTAATACCTTTTTTTATTTGGACCAACAATAGATTTTGTAATACAAGCTTTCGAGAGTTCTCTTTCGCAGGTCAGAGTTTAACACAGATAGCCATCAAAGGCAGATGGATAGACAAGACAAGCACAAACTCCCATAAGAATAGACTTTAGTAAATAAAAAGTATGGATATACATACAGAACAGATGCAACAGCTATTATTCGATAATTTACCTGGGTAAATCCTGCACTCTGCCTCGTGGTGGTCTGAGATGGTCCGCTGCAGACATAATGGCGCATCGGATTAACACAGCAGAGGTTCCTGCTGTGTTAAACCTACCAGGGTTTACCGGTATGTAAAAGACGCTCAGTAAGGGATAGGCTAAATCAGTCACTCTAACTGCGCGCCTCTAAAAGGCGATCGCCGGGTTTTATTTCATTATAAACATTACAGTAATATAGCAGGGGGGTTCGGGAGCTGAACCACATTGATTTCAGGTCCGGTACCCCTAATTCCTGGGACGCAGGCACCGTTATGGGGTGCCACTTTCCCTGCCATGTTAAAATCCTGTGGGTCACATGACCGTGGGGTCTAAACAAAGCAGACGGATACCGGCACCCCATAATGGGACCTTTATCTCAGGAAGTAGGGGGTCCCCGATGTTGAAATCAACTTTGTTCAGCTCAGGAGACCCCCTGCTCACATACTAGTATCAAACACCCCACCCCTCCCAAATAAAAAATCATTACCTTAACGGATAGCTGCTAAGGTAATGAAGATGCTTACATTTGATTTTTTATTTTTACAGGGGTTTACTGAGCTGAACAAAGTTTATTTCAGCCTCGGCAACCCCCAACCTCCCGAGATACAGGCCCCGCCCGGTATGGGGTGCCGGTATCCCTGCCATGTAAAAATCCATGTGGGATCTCAACAAAGCAGAGGAATACAGGCACCCCATACCGAGCCTCTATCTCGGAAAGTAGGGGATCCCGAGGCTGAAATTAACTTTGTTCAGCTCAGGATACCGCCTGCTCACGCACACTATAAATAAAAATTAAATTTAAGCAGCTTCATTACCTTAGCGGCTAACCGATAAGGCATTGAAGGGGTTAAGGCAAACTACCAGGTTTATTGGGGGCAGATGGGGTGAGTGAAGGGGGTAATAGCCCCAGGATGGTTGGTTAGGCCTCTCAGGTGGGCATTGGGAGGGGTTAACCCCTTCATTACCTTAGCGGTAGGTGGAAGAAAGACCTGGTAATGCCAGTGTTTTGGAGCAATGAACATTCCCAGATGAGCGCGGGATGACCAGACACTTTGGTCTACATGATGGGGCCAATGCATTTACCTGAGCCTAAGACCAGTCAATCAGTGTGGTTCGAGCATGCACACAAATTCATGGAAGTCCCAGGATGATTTCAATGTCTGAGGATTTAACGACATTCAACTTTACAGACTTGCGATAAAGTGCTGTGACGGTATGTGAGCAGAGGGGTCTCCTGAGAGATAATGCCAGTTCTGAGCACTTTGTCACGAAGGTTCATGATGGACAGATGCAAAGCCTTCTTCTTTAGCAGAATGACGACTCAAATGGTGAAGGTTTGGTCCATGAATGAGCCTGCAGCCCCTTAGTCAATATTTCACCATCTCCCAAAGATCCACAAGACGCTAGAGAACCCTCCGGGGCGTCCCATCGTCTCTAGCATTGGATCTTTGGGAGATGGTCTGTCTCGGTACGTGGATTCGTTTCTCCAACCACTGGTGAGATCATTGCCCTCCTATGTTAGAGACTCTGCAGACCCGATCAAATCATTGAGGAATATACAATGGCCAAAATCATTTCTGTGGGCCATGATGGATCTTTCCTCTTTGTATAGTATCATTGATCATGCACAAGGGACGGTTGCGGTCCAGCATTATTTGCACAATTCAAATATGGCACAATCACCAAGTTTTTTTGGTGGATTCAATAATCTTTTTACTCACGCATAACTATTTTATGTTTGATACACAATATTTTCTTCAATCACGGGGTACTGCTATGGGGACGTCATTTGCCCCATCTTATGCTAATTTGTTTATGGGTTTTTGGGAGATGGGAATTCTTTTTGTAAACACATTATCTTTTACAAGAGGTACATTGATGACCTCATCCTTATTTGGGATGGGGATCATATCACTTTGGAAAATTTAATTAGTTCACTTAATATTAATACACTTAACCTTAAATTCACTTTTGAACATCATGTTAATTCTATAAATTACTTAGATTTACGTTTATACATTGATCTGTTTAGAAAGGTCAATTCGCGAAACACATATTTACATGCAGACAGCAGCCACCCACGTTCCCTGATTGAGGGAATTCCGAAAGGACAACTCCTTAAGTTGAGGAGGTTATGTTCTGATGAGGAAACATTTCAAAAGCGGTCAACAGAAATGATGGATAGATTTCTAAAAAGAGGCTATCAACACTCTGTCATTAAGAAAGCGTTTGATCAGGTCTGCCATTTAGACCGTGATCAATTGATAGATAGATGTGGTATGAGGAAGAGAACAGCAAACAAGATGAATGATGGTGTTAATTCTAAGATACCATTATTTATCACTAAGTTTAGTAACCAAGCAAAAGAGATTACTGTAGATCAATTATTAATCGGCATTGGGGAGTTTTGAGTCTGGATAAGGATCTGGGTTCATTGGTTCAGGATGGTCCAAAATTTGTCTTTACTAAGGCAAATACATTGGGAACAAAGCTCTCCTCTAGCCTCTACATGTCTGGGAAGCCCGGTGGTGTCTGTGTTCCAAGGACCACCGGGTTTTTCAGATGTGGTTCATGAAAGGTTTATAAATATGCTCTTCCATCTAAAACCATTGCGATAAAGAAAACAAGGAAACACTACACTATCAGATCAATGATTACTTGCAATACACGATTCTTGGTTTATTACCTCAAATGTTGTTGATCTATGGGCAATGTTGGTAGAATGATAAGACCCCTGAAACAAAGAATGGGGGAACATGTCAATCTTAATCAATCAATCAATCATAACAAGGATTTAAAACATCCTGTTTCTAGGCATTTCTTGGAATGTCCCCAGGGGGGACTGGTCAACTTTCAGTTCATAGGCATTGAACAAGTGCCAATTTTAACTAGAGGTGGGGATAGATTAAATCGCCTCAATCAGAAAGAAATGTCATGGATTTTTGCTCTGGACACGTTGTATCCAGCGGGGATTAATATAGACCGGGAGCTTCAACATTTCTTACATTGATTCTTTTATATTGATTTTCCTTTTCCTCTCTCCTTCCCCTTCATCCCCCTTCCCTTTTCCCCTTCCTCTTTTCCTCCTCCCCACCACCCCCCCCACCTTCCACCCTCTCCTCCGTTTCCTCCCCCTCCCTCCCCCCTCCTCCCCTTCCCTTCCTTTCCTTCCCCCCCCTCCCCCTCCCGCCTTTCCCCTTCTCCCCCCATTCACAACCCCACCCCCCCTTCTCCCTCGACCTCCTTCCTTCCCCATTCCCTTTCCCCCCTTTCCCCTCCCCTTCCCCCCCTTCTACCCCCTTCCCTCTACCCCTCCCCCTTCCCCCCTTCCCCGTCACCTTTTTCCTTTCCCCCTTCCCTCCCTTCCCCCCAGCCCCCCTCCCCCTTTCCCTTCTTTTCTCTTCCCTTTTCTCTTTTCTCGTTCACATTTCAGATTCATTCATGTTGTCTATTTTTATTGTATTCTGTTGTTTACACCGTTACACTCATAAACTCCTGTTATTACGATCCGCAATTCCATTGTTTAAATATTATTGACAAATGTCATTATATTACCAATGTATAATATGCATTTTATGATAGGAATTACCCTGATTTTCTTGCAATGGTGTTAATATTATAAGCACCATTTCAGGGTTTATTATTATATATCCATTTATTGTTGGATTTATATTCCTACCTTGGCCTTGGTGACAAATGAGATTCATATGTTTAGAGGAGGGGTTATTGTTTTTGTTTTGTTTTTTTGTTTCTGCCTTATATATCTCTTAATATATTTTTCAATATATATTTTTCAATATATATTTTTCAATCTTTATATGTGTATTTAGAGATGAGATTTTAGCTACAATTTATATGTCAGGATTAATACAGCCCCTGATTCTTGTTTTTATATCCATATATTTCTTGTCCTTATTTGTTTTTACAATTAGGTACATGGGATTAATGGTTGAAGTATATTCTTTAAATACCTTAAAATCAATGCTTTATATCCCTTTGACCTGGTTGTTGTTTTTAAAGTTACCTCTCTCCACCCTGTGACGCTCGGTACACACTCCCCCCTCTTTAATTAGCCAGATTGGAGATTTAATATTCATCAGGTGGGAGTTACTGGGTGTGTGCCGAGTTACCATTGGTTAGAACGCGGGGTCTGATGGGTATTTTATGCCGATGTTTATCTTGTGTATTTGTTCTCTTTGACAAAGCACGGTGTACCGTGCGAAATGCATCGGAGTGGTTTTTGGGGCTGTCGGGTGTCAATAAAGCTAACACTTGAGTGTCATTACACTGGTCTGTGTCCTTACCTGCGTGGGAGTTGCACCGCTTTGTTTTTTCTTGGAATTCTTCGCTACTCAATCAGCAGGAGCACACTGGATCAGCCAGACATCACATTACCTCAACAGTGAGTACTTTATTTACCAAGGTCCTTACCACATAGAAGACTTACCTCATTCATGAGGCTATTGGGGGGACCACTATACTGTTGCTTTGACATGTGGATTATGTATATGTAATGCTGACGGCTGTTCATTAAGCAGATTTCATTATTGCTATTTGGTCAGCATTGAGAAGCGCTACTAAGGGGTGTGAGGCTCCCATTTCTTCTACAGCCTGAGTCAATGAAAGCAGGGTTTACACTGAGCACCCTTGCCAGGAGAGGCAGATGGGTAACATCAGACAGCAGAAGGAAGGAGGAGAGAAATTAGATTTATCCAGAAAAAAAATCCTCTTACTTTCTCTAGACAATGTCGTTCTCCCAGCTTCTTTAGACAGAATCAAGCTATATTCCCCTTATCATCACTAAAGAACCAGCCCAGCAGTATGTTGCAGGTGCTTCAATTCCTCTGAGATCCGCATACCCCCCCAAATGGATGACAAAGTACAGGAAAAACAAACAGGAATCGTGATTCTGCCCCTATCCCTGTTGCCTTTCCAGGATGCGGATATCCAAGGAGATGCAGAGGGTGATCAGTCCTTCTCAGTCTGCCGAGATGTCTCTGCAAGGTAAGTTCATCCTTGAGTCTTTCGGAGAGGTCTTGCCGGAAGGCAGCTTTCAGTGCTCCGTCATTTCAGTCAGTCTCCACAGCCAATGTCCTGAATTCTTCCACGTGGCAGCCTACTGAGTAATTCCCTTGTTGATTCCGCATAAGGGTGGCCTCTGCAGTGATTTACCTGACCTGCAGTATAGAAGACCCTCTGAAAAGCCTGGATGAAATCACCAGAGTTGTAAAGGAAGGGAGATCCCCTCTCATACAAAGGTGATGCCCATGCTAGAGTCTCACTAGCCAAGAAGCACATGATAAACGCCACCCAAGAGCAATGGGAAATGAAGAAGGATGGTTACAAATCAAAGCGGATGTGGCACTGGTTCATGAAATCCCTGCAGCCAGAGGGGGAGCCATCATATTGTTCAGGTTAAAGATAATTGTTTCCTTGAGAACTATCAGAATCGGTGCTGCTTGAACAACCAAATGTGCGGGTGCCGAAGAGGAACCAGCTTTGAATGCAGAGAAAAAATTAAAAGCAAGTTGGAGGCAATATACAGATATAGCCAAATATATTGCTGAGTATTCTGCCAGCAATCCATAAGTGAAAGCTGCCCTGACCTCTGCCTGCTCGTGGATTCACCGTGGTAAGACTAATTGCCCATCAGGCTTAACATGGCGTGGGTCACTGCCACTGAATGGCTATCCCGCTGTGTTAATCCTACCGGGCTGCAGCAGTCTGGAAGAGCTGCACAGTGAGAACAGACATAATTGGTCCCTCTCTCGTCACATCTCTAAAAGGTGATCGCAATATTTTTAATCATTTCAGCCCCAGGGATCCCCTTCCTCCTGAGATATGGGCGCAGTAAGGGGTACCAGTATCTCCTGCAAGTTTAATTCTCCTACGTCCCGTGACTGGGACATTTAGAGTTGCATGAGATACCGAAACGCCATGCTGGGGCCTGTATCTCAGGAAACAGAGGGTACCAGGAACTGAAATGAATGCGGTTAAACTCCAGAGACCCTTTGCTTTAATTCTATGTAAATAAAATAATATTTAAAGCAGCTTGATCGCCTGTTAGAGTTGTGCAGGGAGAGGGAACGATTATATCTGCTCTCACTGAATCTCATTCAGAAGCAGGGATCCTATATTGTGTTAATCCTGATAGGCAATCCCCCCTGCTCTGCACTTGACTGTGAACACTGCACGTTTGGTTCACAATTTACCAGCACATGTTGTTGGAAGGCAGGGTAGAGATAAAGCTGGCTACATCTGTAGTCCAATTTCATATCAATTGTAGCCAGGTGGTTGGAGTGAGCCCCCAGGAGCTTTCCTTTGAGGAACATCTCCACCTTTGTGAAGTCCATTGCGTGACCTGTGCAACGTGTTAAGTTTGTGTACAGTGCTTGTTACAGTCCAGAAGACATACCCACTAGGTAAGGTGGTAATGTAGTCTGACCCAGACCTTGGATCATGATATTGAATGAGTAAGAATCGTGGGGTCCAGTTCCAGGTTGAAGAAAGGGTGCAGGGGCTGGATTGAGGTCACAGTAGCAAGGTCAGGGCATGAGAGAAGCAGAGTTGTCATGGTTACTGTTCCGGGGTAAGGGCTAGAGAGAGGCAGGGGAGTCCAAAGGCAGACAAAACAGGACACAAGAATACAGACAGGAACAAGGTATGGAGAACCTTGCACTGGCAAGGAGTGAGTGGGAATGACAAACTTATAAAGGGAGATGACAGGTGTGAACAATTTCCATCTCAACCTAAGGCTGCCTTCCTGTTTTGAAAGTGAGGGCAGGAATTGAAAGATGGCAGAGGTTACTTCAGTGTGAGTGAGGTCACTTCCTGTTGACAGACAATTTGTTGTCTCCTGGGTGCTCGGGATCAGCAAATTGCAGATCGGGTAAACAGATTATTGGAGGGGGGGGGGGGGATTGACCCAGCGGTCTTGGTACACGTTGGCACCAATGAAAAAGTTAGAGAAAGATGGGGGGTTCTAAAAAATGATTACAGGGAACTAGGCCAAAAGTTTAAGGCAAGGACCACCATGGTAGTATTTTCTGAAATACTACCAGTGCCATGCGCTACTGTACGGAGACAGTTAGAGATCAGGGAGGTTAATGCATCGCTAAGAAAGTGGTGCAGGAAGGAGGGGTTTGGGTTTTTAGAGCAGACTCCTTTTCTGAGAGGTGCCATCTATATTCTAGGGACGGATTGCACCAAAAATGAAGAGGGATCTTCTGTGCTAGCGGGGAGAATGCTAAAAAGTTTGGAGGAGGGATGAAACTCATGACTGGGCAGTTAATTTAGAGGGTTATTCCCTTTTTCGGAAGGATCGAACAAATAGAAGGGGAGGTGGAGTATGTTTATATGTTAAACTGGATCTAAAACCTATTATAAGGGATGATGTTTATGAAGGGAATTATCAAATGTAGAGACTTTGTGGATAGAAAGTAGCAGTGGAGGTAAAAGTATAAAGAAAATGTTTGTGGGTATATGCTAAAAACCACCAAATAACTGTGAGATTGAGGAAGCTAAAATACTTTTGCAAATGGAGAAGGCATCAAAATTGGGTCATGTTTGCATAATGGGGGATTTTAATTATCCAGACATAGACTGGGGCACTGAGATTAGCATTACAACAAAAGGTAACACGTTTTTGGGGGTGCTTAAAGACAATTATATGATCCAAATTATTGAGGAACCAACCAGGAGAGGGGCAATACTGGATTTGGTCATATCAAACAATGTACTGTAGAAGTAATAACAAATATTCAAGTCCTGGTACATTTGGGTAACAGTGACCATAACATTGTCTCTTTTGAAATAAATTATCAAAAAAACAGATTACTTGGGTTCAGCAAATACCTTAAACTTTAGAAAGGCAGATTTGAATGAACTGAGGTCTAATCTACAAGTAATACATTGGGATGATGTTTTTGCAGGGAAAAATGTAGAAGATAAATGGGCAGTCTTTAAAACATTGTTAGAAAAGCACACTTATCAGTGTATACCCTTGGGTAATAAGTATAAAAGAAATAAGTCAAAACCAATGTGGCTAAATAAACAGGTAGGGGAGGAAATGGACAAGAAGAGGAAGGCGTTTAGATTCTTTAAGTCAGAAGGGACGGAGATATCGTATCAGAATTATAAGGAATGTAACCAAAATTGCAAAAGGGCAATCACATTAGCAAAAAAAAAAGTTCTTTAAGTACCTTAATAACAAAAAAATGAGAAAAGAAAATATAGGACCCATTCAGTGTGAGATGGGTAGGCAGATTATTGGAGATAAGAAAAAGCTGAGGTATTAAACACATTCTTTGCCTCTGTGTTTACCAGGGAGGAATCAAGTTCAAAAGTAGTGCCGCAGGAGGAAGCCACAACCTCCATATTAATGAACAATTGGTTAACTGAGGAAGAAGTTCATAAGCGACTTGAAAAAATTAAAGTAAATAAGGCACCTGGCCCCGATGGCATACATCCAAGAGTTCTCAAGGAGTTAAGCTCAGCAATATCCAAACCCTTATATTTAATAATCAAGGACTCCATTTCCACAGGCTCAGTACCACAAGATTGGCGTAAAGCAGATGTGGTGCCTATATTTAAAAAGGGAGCTAGATCACAACCGGGAATTACAGACCTGTAAGCCTGACTTCTATAGTGGGGAAACTACTTGAAGGTTTAATACGGGATAATATTCAGGAATATCTAATGGAAAGCAAAATTATTAGTAATAGTCAGCATGGATTTATGAAGGATAGATCATGCCAAACTAACCTTATTTGTTTCTTTGAGGAGGTAAGTAGGAATGTAGACCAGGGTACAGTTGATGTGGTCTACTTAAATTTTGCAAAGGCTTTTGATACGGTTTCACACAAGAGGATGGTGTACAAAATAAAGAAAATTGAACTCAGTAATAATATACAGTATGCACCTGGATTGAAAACTGGTTAAAAGACAGACAACAGAGGGTTGTCATAAATGGAACTTTTTTAGGTTGGGCTAAAGTCGTGAGTGGAGTACCTCAGGGATCGGTACTGGGACCCCTGCTTTTTAACTTGTTTATTAATGACCTTGAGGTTGGTATCGAGAGCAAAGTCTCCAGCTTTGCTGATGATACTAAATTGTGTAAGGATGTAATTTCTCTTCAGAAGGACTTGGAGAGACTGGAAACGTGGGCAGGTAAATGGCAGATGAGGTTTAATACAGATAAATGTAAGGTTATGCATTTGGGATGCAAGAATAAAAAGGCAAATTACACATTAAAGGGGGATAAATTGGGGGAATCCTTGATGGAGAAGGATTAGGAGTGCTTGTAGACAGCAGGCTTAGCAATAGTACCCAAAGTCATGCAGTAGCTGCAAAGGCAAACAAGATCTTATCTTGCATCAAACGGGCAATGGATGGAAGGGAAGTAAACATAATGATGCCACTTTACAAAGCATTAATAAGACCACACCTTGAATATGGAGTACAACTTTGGGCACCAATCCTAAGAAAAGACATTATGGAACTAGAGAGAGTGAAGAGAAGAGCCATCAAATTAATAAAGGGGATGGAAAATCTAATTTATGAGGAGAAACTAGTTAAATTAGATTTATTTACATTAGAAAAGAGGCATCTAAGAGGGGATATGAAAACTATATACAAATATATTCGGGGACAATACAAGGAGCTTTCAAAAGAACTATTTATCCCACGGGAAGTACAAAACTCGGGGGCATCCCTTAAGGTTGGAGGAAGGAGATTTGATCAGCAACAAAGGAAAGGGTTATTTACAGTAAGGGCAGTTAAAATGTGGAATTCATTACCCATGGAGACTGTGATGGCAGATACAATAGATTTGTTAAAAAAAACTTTTGACATCTGTAACCCTGCTTCCCCCCCTCCCCCAGACTCTACAGTGGTGTCTAGGGTGCATGAGGGCAGATTACATGCGGTGTGGTGCGTACCTGTGAGGAACAGGAGGGCCTGAGCTTCCCGCGATGTTGTGGGGGAGCCAGGACCAGGCTTCTGGGGTGGTAGCCTCCATTGATCTCTTAGTGGTGCAGCGCCTCCATCTTCTATACTCCCAGGAATATGGGACAGGACCGGTATAGATGAACCCCTTGGGTCCCAGGGTAGTACTTTCCAAGTCACACACAGTCTTTACGGATGAAGAAAAGTCTCTTTATTTGACAAAGCAACAATATCCCAACGATGAGGGCTTCCAACAGCCGCAACACAATAGCCAGGACGGGTTATACGCCACTCACCTCCGCCCAAATAATTCCTCCTCTCCTTCCCTCCAAGTCACTCCTCCGGCAGGATAGTCTGAGCTAGGGCTTCAATGCCCCGTGGCCCACCCCCGAGGTTAGTCTCGAGGTGGGTCTTGAATTCTCCCCATCACCCCTGGCAGTGGGGTGAGGGCATTGGTCCACCAAGTCTATAATTCTATCAGCTCTACCTATAGATGCTGATCGTTTCGGCTCCCCTTTCTCTCTCTCTTCCGGCACTCTGCGCCGGGGAGACCGCAGCCTCCTTGTACTCCTCGGACCGATCCACAGGATTCTTGGGCTCACGGCATACTAACCGCAACTCCAGACTCTCGATATCACTGTTCACTCGAACTCTCACTAACTAACATACTAACACTCCAGAGTTGGCTGCTAAATATAGAGCTAGCCCCGCCCCTCATGGTGTCAGCAGAACCTCCCCTCTTGCTCACGCCTGCAGCAGAGTCCAGGCCTGCATCTACCACTCAGGATAGGGCTATGAAGGGGGAAAACCCATGATGATTACTGGCGCCTGATCTTAACAGGGCTTATCACAGTAGAAGGATGATAGGTATAGCCTGTGCTGTTTACAGGGGGCTACACTCTCCCTATGGTGGAATCCAATGGTCCCCACTTGGACCTATCTTTAGCAGTACCATCCTGCGGCGAACCACCTGGGAAACAGCACACATAACATTCATAATACATAGCATATTGAGGTAGTAATGCAAGTACACCCGGGTACTCCCAACATGGAGAATCCTACAGATAGTGCCTTAGATCAGGCTTCCTTACCCGTCGTCCATTATGATCAGTGACAGTCACAGCGAACGACTGAACCGGCCCATGCTCAGGCCTGTATGTAACACCGTGCATGTAAATACACCTACCGAAGCTCCATATGTGTACTAGCTCACTAATCTTATCCTCATTGTGATACCCCGCCCGACCGTACTTGGTCCGAAGGTACTCTTGAACGGCCTCCCTAAGCCAACTGTCTCGGTTCTCTTCAACCTCTCTCATGATGGGCTCCGGCACGTAGGGATAGTCATACCCGTGTGACTGCCGGTATCTAGCGACTATGGCCCGGTCAGCTCGACTTAACTTGGTAAGTGTGCGGTGCCCTGCCCTGCTTGGCAGTACCCAAAATACAGGCTCCTCTGGAGCTACCTCGTCATACAATATACTGGGGCCTTGAGGTACAATACGTTTCTGTTCTATCTCCCTCAACCGGTGATCTAACTCATCCTCCATCTCCTGCAGAGTGAAAACACCAGCCGCCCACCAATGATCTACTACATCGTTTTTAATTAACAAGAACCGCGTACGGTGTTCGTACGCTGCGGCCTGACTAGTGCGTTCTACATCAGTCTCTACCTGTGATGATACACCGGACAGACCCGCATCAGTAGATCGCGAGCAATCTCTCCTTCCCTTGGCATTATAATACCTAGTGGGATTCATTTTGTGCACAACTTTACTAGTTGACCCAGTCTCTACTGGAGTGTGAGACTCACGGTCCCTCCCTCTAGCTGCAGGAGAAAACGGCACAGGGTTAGGTACAGGTATAACACTTGAATACGGTATCTCCCCCTCAGACCCTTCTTCACTCAACTCCCAGTCCCGCAAGTCCTTGGAGTATTTGGGGTTTTTACATAATTTATCCCTGGTAGGTCCCGGTGGCACCACTCGTGACAGAGCAGGGGCAGTGGCCGGGGCAGTGGGGCTATGGGCCAGGGCTGGGGAAACGTCCAAAGCATTGTCCAGCAAATGGGTGACACCCCGTTCAATTAACTTTTTCTTAGTGGCACTCCCCCTCATACTTTGGGCTTCTCGGGAGGGGTCTCGATTCTGTACACTGGCGACACACTTTATTCGAGCTCGGCTAGTCCCACGAATTCGGGTATACCCGGGTGTATTGAGGTTTGTGACTGTTTTCTGCCCGAGTGCATTGGGTTATTTTCTGGCAGGGATTGAAGCATTTTATTCCCGCTGGCTGCAATACTGCACAGTATATATATATATATACTGCATTACAATTCATGAATTTATGCCATCTGGTAGACACGCGAAGCATTGCAGCCTATTAAATCCTAATCATTATCATTTAACAGATCAGCCGCCCGTCAGCCAGTCATGAACCCAGGCTGGGAAGGCAAATGCAACGGGGCTTGTCAGAGGTGAGGAGCGGCGCATTCCAGGTATCTACCAGGTACATACTGGGTATTTGCTCGAATAAAGTGTGTCGGTGCAGTAGTTTAGCCCTGGCCATGTCAGAGGCTATGTGTTGAGGGGAGAATATCCCTCCAAGACTTGTCTTCTCTCTTTTGATGCCTTTGGGGTGGTTCGCCGGTAGGCGCATCACCACCGATGTTACATCAATCTCCTCCTCTTCCGAAGAAATCACGATCGGTTCCTCCGCTGGGGAGTCACCTGGTTCTTCAGCGATACAACCAGTGGGTATAGGTACAAAATGTTCTCGCTTGTGCACCTCCACTGCGGTCGCGCTTGTCTGGGTTGCCAGCTTGCTTAGTTCAATAGCTAGCTGAGCCTTGGTTCCTCCCGATATGGTATAACGGGGACCCAGGGCAGTCTTTTCCTTGTCTTCCGCCACCTCTGTCAAAGTTCCTGGAGAGGCACCCCGCGGCGTTCCGAACAAATCCTGCGGCTCGGTTGGCCAAAGGTAAAATGTGCCACATTTAGGGCATCGGGCATTGGTGCTTGGTACCGCGCCCGGTAGTCCGGAGTGCACACACAAACACCGAACGTATTCGTGCTCAGCTACCGCCACGACCAGTAGACCTCCCGGTACTTGGTGAATGGAAGTACTTATCTCGGACATGGTTCGCTCAGAGTGAAGACAGCTCAGTGTTCCAGCTCCTTGCTCCTCGAATGCCAGACAAAAGTGACGCTCTTCGCTCAGGTCTCCAGTCCCTCCCTTCGCGGGGGAGGACTCTCCTGATTGGCTCTCCTTGGGCCCCCTCCCTATGGTGGAATCCAGAAGCGGGGTCTTTTCCTTGTCAGCGTGACATGGCCGGGCTTTTCGACCATTCACTACACAGGTGGGTGGGCTTTCGGCTTTCGCGCCGCTCCGCTCCCCCTGCCAAGAATCCGGGTTTGGCGCCAAATTGTTACACATGTCCCGCCACATTCTCCTGATTGTCTCTGTGCACAATGCACGTGCTTGCTCCAAGCTTGGCGGGAACCGCCATCTTAAATCACTGTCCTTGCTCCACGGAGCGTATGTGGGGATGGCCGCCATTTTGGATGAGTCCTCCAAACGTCCATGTGCCCTATCCTCAATGTCTAACGGGTATTTCGTACCTAAAATACACTGACGGACTGTCACTTGTGTGCTCTGCATTCTGTTTCCTCACTAAATTGAGGTGGCTTGTTCCCCAGGCTCAGCGGAACTCCTCTCCTCCTATGCACTATACTCGATGTTTACCATGCAAGTGTTCTGTGGTGCGGGTGTGTGGGTGATAGCTATGATACCTCTTGTCTTGGTACGGGCGTCTCCTGCTTTTGGCCACTCATAGCGCGGGCCCTAGGCCATGGTCCCTGGACTGGTTAACAGGCTGACCCCCCCAGTTGCCTCACGCTACCTGCCTCAAGGGACTTTTTCAGCTCTAACTATCCACCCTTCGTAACGCAGGCCCTGAGCCATGGTCTCTGGATTGGTTACCGCTATGACTCCCCCAGTTGCCTCACGCTACCTTCTAAAAGCGCCTCCAGCACCTGCACGGAGAGTGCATCTTACTCTGCCTGTTCCGCCTTGCTATAAGCCGGTCCTGTTCTGACATATATATCTCAGCAGCACCTCCAAATGTAACCCTGCTTTCCCCCTCCCCCAGACTCTACGGAGGTGTCTAGGGTGCATGATGGCAGATTACATGCGGTGTGGTGCGTACCTGTGAGGAACAGGAGGGCCTGAGCTTCCCGTGATGTTGTGGGGGAGCCAGGACCAGGCTTCTGGGGTGGTAGCCTCCATTGATCTCTTAGTGGTGCAGGGCCTCCATCTTCTATACTCCCAGGAATATGGGACAAGACCGGTATAGAAGAACCCCTTGGGTCCCAGTGTAGTACTTTCCAAGTCACACACAGTCTTTACGGATGAAGAAAAGTCTCTTTATTTGACAAAGCAACAATATCCCAATGATGAGGGCTTCCAACAGCCGCAACACAATAGCCAGGACGGGTTATACGCCACTCGCCTCCGTCCAAATAATTCCTCCTCTCCTTCCCTCCAAGTCACTCCTCCGGCAGGATGGTCTGAGCTAGGGCTTCAATGCCCCGTGGCCCACCCCCGAGGTTAGTCTCGAGGTGGGTCTTGAATTCTCCCCATAACCCCTGGCAGTGGGGTGAGGGCATTGGTCCACCAAGTCTATAATTCTATCAGCTCTACCTATAGACGCTGATCATTTTGGCTCCTCTCTCTCTCTCTCTTCCGTCACTCTGCGCCGGGGAGACCGCAGTCTCCTGAAACTCCTCGCACCGATCCGCAGGATTCTTGGGCTCACGGCATACTAACCGCAACTCCAGACTCTCGATATCACTGTTCACTCGAACTCTCACTAACTACCTAACTACTCCGGAGTTGGCTGCTAAATATAGAGCTAGCCCCGCCCCTCGTGGTGTCAGCAGAACCTCCCCTCTTGCTCACGCCTGCAGTAGAGTCCAGGCCTGCGTCTACCACTCAGGATAGGGCTATGAAGGGGGAAAACCCATGATGATTACTGGAGCCTGATCTTAACAGGGCTTATCACAGTAGAAGGAAGATAGGTATAGCCTGTGCTGTTTACAGGGGGCTACACATCATTTTAGAAAGGAAATGTATACAGGAATATACCAAATAAGTAAACATGGGAAGGATGTTGATCCAGGGAGTAATCTGATTACCAATTCTTGGAGTCAGGAATGAATGCATTTTCCCCCTTTTGAGATATCATATGTCACTGGGGTTTTTTTGTGCCTTCCTCTGATATTTAGGATAAAGGATTTGTTGTCTAAATTTAGCATAGGTTGAACTTGATGGACGCATGTCTTTTTTCAACCTCATCTGCTATGTAAATATGTAACTGATAAGTAGGTAGAATTTACAGAGACAGTCTGGGGGTGTTCTGGTAAGTGTATCTGCAAGGGGTTATGGTCAATGCATATGAGATATATAGGAGCTATCCATATGTTTTGTTACAGAAGGGTGTTTTAAGATGGGTCTTAAAGGTGGAGATTGATGCTTGTTGGAGATTAAGGTAAGGTTCTTCCAGAGGTGTGGGGTAGTGAGTGAGAGTTTAGGCGGAAGAGAGCTTTAGATACAAAAGGGGTAGACCAAAGACATCATTGAGAAGAGCGCAAGAGTCAGGCAGGTGTATTGCAAGAAATTATGGCTATGTACGGAGTAGAAGAAGAGGATATAACCTTAGAAGAGGATAAGTTTATTACTGAGGTTTTTGTTTGCCTTCCTCCTGATCATAATACTGTAAATATAAATATAAGCTAATTATCTGTTGTCTAAATTAAGCATAGGTTGAACTTGATGGAGCTATTTATTTTTTCAATCTCATCTACTATGTAACTATTGTTAACCCTTAGCATACTGTTTCTGTGCAGAGGGGAGCAGATCTTTGGGAACACTTTAAGATGTTCACCTTTGGGAAGACGCAGGTGTAGGCTGAAGAAGTTCCGATTGAATTCAACTGTGCTATATACTGTACAAGTCCTTTAGTTCAGGGCAATAACAATTGAATAGGATGGGGCTGACGAAACACATAACACCCGAGATTGCTTGCAAACTGTTAGCACACTGTTTCGGAGCAGAGGGAGGCAGCTCTTGGAAAACCCCTTCAGACGTCCACTTTTGTGGTGACACAGATGTAGGCTTAAGAGGTTCTGATGATTCTAGTAATGAGAATTGAGTTAATGGTTAAATGAAGGCCTCACTAAAAGAAAATCTTTCAAATGTATAAATAAAGACTATTTCAAATTACAGTTACAATGATGTATTTCTCATTTACATACTTTATTCTATAAATAGGTCTTACATATTTATTTTTCAACATGGTTTACCAGTATGGACTGTAGGCTACTTATCCTTTGAAAAAGTTAAGATGCAAATTTAGGCTGCAGCCACGCGGCCGCTGAGTTCGCTCATGCTTGAGAGCGGTGATGTCACAACTCTCCAAGCATGAGCGATCGGCTGTCCTGCAATATTTTTAGAGCAGGATGGCATGGCTATTAAGGGAGGGGCGTGTCATTGACTGGATCAGGACTGTGTGTGTGAGCGTGTGTCTGTCTGTCTGTGTGTGTCTGTGTGCCATCACTGTACAGTACTGGGTCTTACAGGTAGTAACTTCAAAGTAACTTGTTTTTGGTAAATGCCACCTGCTTCACTCACCCAAGAATACAGACTTGGTTCTACCTACAATGCCATAGTGACCCCCGGGCAGAGTCTCAGCAATAAAATACTTTGTAACCAGAGCTTCCAACTCTCTCCGCTCCCTCCCCCTTCCACCTCTCTCCACTCAGCCTATACTGCTTCTCTCTCCCCATTGGTCAGAGCAGGGTCTGTGCTTCAAAATTAAATTCAACTGTCTCCCCAAGCACCAAGCTTGGGAGAGCTTACATGCCCGCGCATGAGCACACGCACGCCAAGTGAGCGGGGACGTGAGGATTAATATTACAATAAATAAACTCTGCAAGCATTGCGCGCTCAGCGCTAGCGTGGACACTGTCTTATACTCAAAATATTTTGGTATTCTGACTTGGGCTTCCCTTCCCACTGAGTATGGTCTTGAACTGCTGAAATCATCAATGCTACTGAATTGTTTCTTTAAGAAGTAATGCCTAATTGCAATAGTATCAATATATCAATAAAGACACATATACATATTGGTACTATTTCCAATGGATTACTGTATAAAACACATTGATACTTTTTTTTTAAATAGATTTAGTCATTTTGTTCTTTACCATATCACATTGTATTTGTGAAAGTGAATGAAAAGTACAAAGGGATGAGCTGCGCATTTCAACTATACAAAACAATTTAATCAGTTAATGGCTACAGTATCTAAATTTTCTCTGTTTCCTCTTGTATGCTCTGAGAAAGGTTATAACCACAACCAAACATTAAAATTATGTACCATAAAGTATTTTTTTAATCGAATAACTCTGTTATTGTAGTATTATACCTGTTTTATTATATTCATAGATAAATTCACCTTGATAATTGAGATCCAAAATATTTTCACGTTTGTATACATGCTTTTCTTTAAGTTTTGCACTTTGACTTTGTAAAAGAGCCTGATTACTGTATGTAGTTTCCATAATATGTAGTATTACATCAGAATGCAAATGCATTATACTGTAAATCCAGATCTAGTGGGAGAGAGGGTGAGACAACAGCGAGAAGAAGATTGCGGTTAAAGGAACGCTGTTCCATTGACTTACGGTATATGACACATCTTTGTGCTTGGAGCAGCACTTTACTTGTGAGTGAGACTGATCATTTACATTTCTTTTTTTACATGGATAAATTGATCTGCACCCTTTTTTGGTGTTGTCTTGTGCTCTTCTAATCCCCTTTAGTAGTAATAATGCAAATTAAAAATGTTATTAAATGGGGCGAAAGGGTTTTCAATGTTCTCTATGCATAGGCTGTGTGAGAAAATTAATATCTGAATAGCCTCAAGAGTACATTACTAGCAGCACATTTCATTTCTTGGTCTAGCATTTAATTTTTATCTCCCTTCCCCAGTTTATTGAATAGTTTTCTCCCTTGACAGTGATACCTACCTTCCCAGTCACTTCTCAAGTACAGCATCACTGTTCTATGGCTATGGGTTATTTAGAACAACAGTTAAGCTTTAATGGTGTTAGAGTTTTTTCAAAGCATCCTTTATTTCAGAGTTTTAGCAGCAACAATAATATTTTTCCGTGTAGTAAGAGAAAACTTCTCATACTATGCAGGGGCGTGTAAAGTATTCCACATTGTTTTTAAAAGACCAATGAATAAAAAAATATTCTGGCTCCAAGCGCACTAAGTCAAAGTAAAAAGGAATTAAAAAAAAAACAATGGGAGTACCATAGACAACTGGCTTCCCAGCATTACAAATGGCTGCTAGAAATGGGGTTTTGCCAGATGTTTAGCATGTCCGCATGGTATGAATTAATCAAAGGAGTTCATTTCGAAAGTAACTAATGAGAAATCCGTAATAAAAGTGTAACGGTACGAGGCCCCCCCAATCTCATATTGGCCCCTATGTGCATAATCTGCCCCCAGTTACATCTCAGTGTAGTGTGGTGCACCTGCTGGCTCACAGGACTCCTAGTCTCCCGCTTGTTGGTAGTGGGGATTTCACCATGATAGGCGTATGAGGTAGTGCTGAGTTCTACTCACAGTTGGTACAGTGCCTCCATCCCTTCCAGATCCCCACGATAGCAGGGAGGAGTTTCTGGAAGAGAACTCCTGGGTGCATATTCTTGCTGAATAACTCCAGTCTCAGGCAAGAAGGGTCTCCTGAACAAGGGCATCTTTATTTGCAACAGGCATGGCATACTGACCATCATAGTGGCCGACACTTAGCCGCACATCTTGTAGCTGCACTTCATTAGGAAGGTCCCTCCTGACTCTTTAATCAGCCAGGTATATTTCTGCCACCTGTCCCCTAAGGGAGATTACCAGCTGTGGCAGAGCCCTGAACACAGTGGGGTCTGCTTGTCTCTCTCTGCAACTCACTGCACACTGCACTTGTCGGCAGCAGACCTTTCACTTGACTCACACTTGACAGACTAACTTTAGGAAGTGATGCGTAATATATAGGTTCCAGAAGACCCACCTCTGTGTCACTAAAAGTGGACACAGAGCATGCTGTCACTTCCTTTGCTACATACTGCACCGACACACTTTATTCGAGCAAATACCCAGTATGTACCTGGCAGATACCTGGAATGCGCCGCTCCTCACCTCTGACAAGCCCCGTTGTGTTTGCCTTCCCAGCCTGGGTTCATGCCTGGCTGACGGGCGGCTGATCTGTTAAATGATAATGATTAGGATTTAATAGGCTGCAATGCTTCGCGTGTCTACCAGATGGCATAAATTCATGAATTGTAATGCAGTATATATATATATACTGTGCAGTATTGCAGCCAGCGGGAATAAAATGCTTCAATCTCTGCCTGGAAAATAACCCAATGCACTCGGGCAGAAAACATTCACAAACCTCAATACACCCGGGTATACCCGAATTCGTGGGACTAGCCGAGCTCGAATAAAGTGTGTCGCCAGTGTATTATACATCACAAGGGTTGAGGGCAAACCTCCATGATGACTTCTGGAAAACCTGCCCACTTAACAGGGATTACAGCACAGGCAGAGAGAGATATGTAACACCACTTTTACACATGGCTACAATAGGATATATCAACTGCAACTCAACCTATGTGGTGTATATGCTCACCTGTAAGTGGGGCCTGGAGTAAATAATGGACGCACAAAAAGAACTACGAAAGAAAGGTTTCTGGAACATCGTAGGAATATTGTTAAAGGTTTCATAGGACATGGGATTTCACACTACTTCCTATATAAACATCACAAAGACCCCACGAACCTAAAAAATATGGGTATTGAACAAATAAAACCAGGTATACAGAGGGGCAATAGGTTAGGAAATCTCAGAAAGCAGGAAACCTACTGGATTTTCAAACTTCAGACTTTATATCCAGAAGAAATCCAATACAATGTGTGTGCAGCGCACAGCATGAAGAGAGAGAGGCAGGTCTGGTAAAAAACAAACTCTTTAATGGGAAGTCATAAAAACGAGGGTTGCAGTCCTTCTACGCGTTTCGTGCAATTGCACTTTATCATGAAGTTTTGATACGTTTTGATAAAGTGCAACTGCACGAAACGCGTCGAAGGACTGCAACGCTCGTTTTTATGACTTCCCATTAAAGAGTTTATTTTTTGCCAGACCTGCCTCTCTCTCTTCATGCTGTGTGCTGCACACATTGTATTGGATTTCTCTGGACCTGGATACAGCTGCACGCTTTTGGGGAGAGCTGCTGGGGATTCTTGAGTACTTATACCTAGGGCCAACCCAATGAGGAGGGGGGAAGTATTTCTGTATGCCTACCCCCCTCCTTCAGGGTGTCTTTGAGCCCCTTTTTAGGTTTTAGTACAGTTACTATGATTCTATTGTTATATTCCCAGTATGCTCTTTCCCTCTCAATGAATGGATTATATCCCTAAATAGGATAAGGAGCATCATCTCCCCTTTACATTTATATCCAGAAAGTCTAAGTGAAGAGTTGGATCTAGCGGCTTTTCAGGGAAAGGAACAGATGTGTTGGCATCTGAGGACACCCTCTGATGTAAAGAGTACTATATACTGTAAATGACAGGATATTATTAGTGCACTGATATAACCATATGTATCTATCTATAACTTATAATATTGTTGTAGCAGGACAGCCAACAAACAGTTGATTCCTGCCTAGAGGAGACAGAAGCACCAATGAGTGACCTGGACCTTTAAAGACAGGCAACCTGCAGTCCAGTCTGTTGCTATTATTCCATATTCTAGATAAATATTCTTTATTCTATACTTTGAATTGTTGAACTGTGGCTGAGGAAACATCTGTATTTTTTTATGCTGGACTTTAGCTAAATTAAAATCTCAGTCTCTCTCTCTTTCTCTCTCAAAACAATATTTTTAACGGTGAAGCAATGGATTCAATTACTCCATGCAACTAAAAAAGGAATTTATTTTAATAATAGGATTTACATTAAAATGAGGCGTTTAAAAATCAGATACCTAGGCAAAGAAGTTTTCATCTTTAATCATTAAGCCACCAGTACAAATTGAGCCCTGCAGTAATTCTATTCCCAAAGGAGATAAAATATTTAAAGAATTCATGGGATTAAACATTTGTGTATGAGTGAACATTATTAAGTGTTTTTGTGACTGCTATCATTAAAACTGTATTTTAGTATTTCATTTTAAATGAAAATAATCCAATCTTGTTAAATAATTGCTAGAACCCCATTGCTTAAGGCTTGATGTATGGCATCAATGTCAAATGTGGCATATTTTTATTTCTATCACAGATTTGGAAGACTGATAACTCTTTGTATTGGAAACCCAAAGATCTTAAGGTGGATTGCCATCCTTTATGCGTAGGTTGTTTGCTGTTTGAAAAAAAGGTCAAGGAGATGGAAGAATAGTGGATATTTGATCAGTAGATAATTTGGGACTAGCAGAGAAGATTTGTGAATACCTTTTAATAATAGATTGATAAATAATTGATGGATACATTATTTATATGAACAGGGGGCCTTTATAGCCACATTGGCATTCAATGTACACCCTAAATAAATACATACATAAAGGTATTTCTTACCCCTGCCTGGTTGAAAGCTATCCTCCTAATCTTCAGGGGCCCCAGCAGAGGTCCAATAAAGGGCCAATGTCCAACCATAAAAAAAACCAATCCTAGTCCGCTAGTCAATACAAATTAAAATAAAAACCATGACAAATGTATACCTGCAAGATGGCACACAAAAAAACAAACTGGAACAATAAATCCAATCCAGGCAGATCCTCAATTGACCCGCAGCAATGGATCCTTGGTTGACTCAAGAGCAGTCTTCGGTGAGTAGTTTTTAGTTTCTTTAAACATTTTATTTTGCTTTCCTTTTCTTCCTACTTTTCTTTTTTTTTCTTCTTCATTTTTCTTCCAGATGTTGATTCGTCATCTATTTCTGGTCAAATGAGACCAGGCAGGCCTTTTAAAAAGTCTATGATGTAACATTTGACCAGTCACATGGTGATCCCTTCACGTTTTCCTGAACATTATATATAGTGGTGTCCATAATGTTGCAACAGTATGCTGCAACCATAATGCCTGACAAAATCAGGGAGCTGGTATTACTCACGGCACCCATCGCATCAGAACTCATGGTCGTCTTGTTAATCTTTTCTTTCCATCCGTGGTTGGTATACCCAGGAAATAATGAAAAATACTAATTGCGTAGTATATCTCAAAATGTATTACAATAACAATAAAAGCATATAGCTGTGCACTCACATTCAGTACATATTGGCAATTCGTGGTACTTCCGCGCCTCACAGTGTGTGTACCGGCGAATAGGTGGAATAACAGTCAGGATTTCGTACCACGAATTGCCAATATGTACTGAATGTGAGTGCACATCTATATGCTTTTATTGTTATTGTAATACATTTTGAGATATACTACGCAGTTAGTATTTTTCATTATTTCCTGGGTATACCAACCACGGATGGAAAGAAAAGATTAACAAAGGGGTTTATGCATGTGGAGTTCCTGATCCATTGCTCCATTCAGAAAGAGGAGTGTCTCTGTACTGCTTTAATGAAAAGGAGGAAAGTGTGAGTGGAATATCTTTCACTTATATAGTATCCATTCGGGTTGAAATTGTACTACACCATGCTATTTCTGTTATTTTCCTTCATGACGAGGACGTGAACGCTGGCGCTCCCCTGAACATTTGAAGAATTTTGCCTCAAAATATACTTGAGCTTCTAATAGTCCCATAGTAAGTTGCTGCAATATATGATAAAATAAAGTCTGGGTATAATCAACAGTATTGAATGCAGGTATACAGAGTTTACGGTACAATCCCAACGGTTGAATAGTGGAGATAACTAACAGAGCTTGCAACGGAATATTTGTGAACAACTGATGGGGGTGTGCACTGCAGAGGAAAAGTAAATTACCTCTGGAGCCTCAGATCCATATGGAAGTTCTATGTCCATCTCTGTATAGTCACGATCCAGTGTGTCTCCCTGTAACCGGATGATGTGTGTCCTGTGTACTGGCGCCAGCAATGCTGTTGAGCGTCACTCCAATCGGAAGGCAGGATGCAGAAAATTCACGGAGGATTGGTTGAACAGCAACAAGCAAAAAACACTAATCAACTCACAGTTTGCATCAGTAAGTACTGCTGTTTTCCATTTTTCTTGTGTCAGCTAAAGCCGACAGGTCTGAGGTGGCGTTAACCTCCGTACCCAAGAAATCAGCATCAGAATCTCAATTAACAAGTTCCATCAAAATCATGTTATGCTTATGGGAGTAATGGAGTAAAGTAGAGCCTTATGGGAGTAACTACAGAGGCACATTACCAAAGAACATTATGTAAAATACATTTACCTTAAAATGAACCACTAAAAGTGGTTTGTATACTGTTTTTTGGGTAAACTACCAAAAAATGGAAAATAAAATATTTTTGACACTTGCCATGTTTTCTGTATCCATAGCTTTTTAATTGTTATGATACCTTTGAAATGAATTTAATTAGGGTTGTTTGGTTTAGAAAAGAGTTGTCTAGATGGGATATGATCACTATTTACAAATATATGCAAGATAAAAACCAGGAACTTTTTCTGGAACTTTTCATCACAAGAAAAAATTTAAATGGCACAGAGAAAGAGACTGACTGAAGTAAATGAGATTGCAGCAGCCTAAAAAAAAGGTTCTTTACAGAAAGGGCAAATAACATGCTGAAATCTACTACCGATGAAAACTGTGATGGCAGAAACAATATATATATCTTTAAGAACCTGTTTGACATAGCATGGGATGCTATATAGGGAAATGCCAAATAAGGTATAGATACTTTAGGAAGGATATTGATCCAGGGAGCAATATTATTGCTATTGCTGTAATTAGAAAGTAATTCATTTTTTCACATTTTGAGACAAAATTATCAAATGTTTCACTTGGGATTTTGGTTTGCCTCTATATCAATATAAATATCAATACAAAAAGAAAATAACTTTATTAGTTGACTATTTGGTCATACTGTAGTTTGAACTCGATGGACATCTGCCTTTTTTCAAACCATAACTACTAAGTAAATACACGTCTAACTTGGTAAAATAGACCATGCAAACCGTCACTATGTACTGTATATAGTATGTGTCCCAATGCCATTGTAATATAATTGTTATCACACAATCAGCAACAACATAGAATATAAAACTTTTGAGAATGAGTATCATTAATAATGATGATGTTTCTACCAAAACAGCCAGCCACATTTATTTACTTGCCACAACCAACACCAGTGTCCACTGTCTTTCCCCATCACAAGCATCAATACTACCTGAGACTTACTGTAAACATATACAAACATATACTGTATACATGGGGATAAGTGCCTAGCTAAAGCATGATAACTGATATAAGAAAAACACGTTGGGGGACTGAGAGTGAGGTCCAGTCTGTGACTAAGTGAACTGATAATTATTTAGGATTCTTCACTAAGATTTTCTCAAAACACAGAATGTGTTTAATGTGAAAATATTGTATCAGTCAGTAGTCAGTAGTAATAAATCCTGGACAGTAAGTGACCTTTCCCCGTACTCCAGTAAGTAAATAGGTATGCTTTTCATACAATTTTGAATGTGCGCCTATCCAAAGTGAACTTTGTTACAGTTATCTAGTAAATAAGTAATTCAACTTTCTATATAAATATGAAAGAGTATGATCAATTGGGGAAATGGGCCAAACATATTAATAATGTCAACACCAGAGAGCAATTGTTAACATAGTCTATGCGATTAAGATAAGGTTGAAAGAGCTTTAACTATTGAAAGATCACACTACATTCTAGTGAACTTTGATTACAAAATATATCTCCATTATTGCTATTTAATTTGTGTTTGTTCTGATACTCTTTTTTTATTTGAAAACCCTATAAACTAAGTGGGGAAGAATGTTCAAAAGGTTATCGAATAATCTTCAACAAATAACATAAAAAAAAACTGATTGAATTGACTGGCAACATCACATGAATTCCTTATGGTGTACATTTTGATTTATAGTAACTATTTAGACAAAAAAAAAACCTTTTCTTTTTATACTAATGAGAGAAAGGAGTATTCCACAAAATTGTTAGTAATTAGTTAAGAAACATATTTAAAACATATGTATTTGTCTGATGTGGCAAAATATTTTCTGCATTTTCAAATTGTTGATTGTGTCTCAATGACATCTTGTTGCTGATTGAACATTTAGTTATCAGTAATTTCAAAATAACATTTCTCAATCATTCTGTAACATCGCTACATATTTTATCAAAAGAGTTTAAACAGATGAAACAAAGCTTTTTACAGCTAAACTTTATATAAATGTAAGTAATTATAAACCTGAACAATTAATTTCCCCTCAGACTGCCTGTTGACAAAAGTACAAGATAAAAATGTACAAATTGTTTGAATTTATAGGAAGTTAAATAGAAGTTAAATAACCCAGGAAATGTTTAAAACACTGATAACTAAAAACAGGATATTGCTCTTTATATTACATAGTAAAGAAAACATATAAAGGGTGATATCCTGCAATTTTAACACAGATCTTCCCAACTGTATAAATGTTTCATAACATGGTTTCAAACCACATTTTATCACTGTTGCCCAACTCAAAACAGCTCCAGAAGTGTCATTTGTCATTGTACAGTATATTTAAATATTAAATAGATGTTAAAGTAATAGAGAAATACATAAACACACACAGACACATTAGTGATTTCTACTTCAAAAGTACATGACATATGTGGTGCAAAACATACAGTGAATATTATTTTGATGTGTACTGTTTTATGATTACTAGAGAAAGAGGTTTCTATTAAATACCAGTACAATTGAGGGTTTGTAACCACAAAATACAATATAATACAATACAGCATTAACAAATCAAGACAAAATATGAATTAAAAGTATAAATAGTGTGTTTTAAAATAATTTCTAACTATAATGTCTTAGTTATACTTACTGATAGATAAAGGACTATTGAGAACTAGAAAATTGGTAACAAATGGACTGTTAAAACCTACATTGTCTAATCTGCAAGTATCATGGTTATATACCATCCATAGTATACCAGATAAAAAAATCTTTGTTCAGATTGTGCAACCTTATTTAACTTCAGTGACAGAAACAAATATGATTGTGTTTTTGTTCTATCTGTGCTAGCAGAACCAATGACTGCAAATACAAACCCATTGCTTGCACTATTTTATCACAGCACTAACTGCCTACAAGTAATATCACATAGACTTCAATTGACTTGAGCACACTAGTGATCCAAAATGATGATTGCTTCTTTATAGTGTCACAAATAGGTTTGCACACTTTAGTGTTTCTCTTACTGCACCGACACACTTTATTCGAGCAAATACCCAGTATGTACATGGCAGATACCTGGAATGCGCCGCTCCTCACCTCTGACAAGCCCCGTTGTGTTTGCCTTCCCAGCCTGGGTTCATGCCTGGCTGACGGGCGGCTGATCTGTTAAATGATAATGATTAGTGTACATACTGGTTTGTGTTTGGAATCATAGGAGCTTTTGGAAAAATATTATTTTTTATCTTTGAGACTCCATAGGAGAAATTATGTGGCATGCCTTCATGACTATGATTTCAATCATGATATATAGAGCAGAAGAGGTATTTTAAGTCTCCACTCTGAATTAGGTTTCCACGAAATAGTAATCTAGATAGCTGCAGTTCCATTATTAGATCCTCAGAGCTTATTGAATAGAATATGAATGAGTAATTAAAGGAAATTACTCATGTAAATGTTCATTATTCTATGATCAAACGTCTTCTCTGAAATTATAAATGCACTATTTTATTGAATAATATGAAAGAATCTTCACTGAGGTTTTGGCAATATACTGTACAGTATATGGCCTTCAGACTTTCAATAGGACCAATAGTCACACCTAATTCACCAATGCCTGCCTCACTGTCATTTTTTTGTGTAGTGGACATTCTATGGCATCAAAAAGGGTGTGGATAACTGATGAAAATAATTAGTTATTACATTTAAGATTTAAATATCAACACGTAATAGAAGAGCCATTCTCATCCATTTTTAACCCACCTATAAAAACTGTCACGATGCCCACAATTCATCAGCATTAATTCAATGTCACACTTTATTTTTAAATTGAAAGCTTTTTTCATTAGGCCAAAAATGTGCAGTACAAGTGTGATGCCAAGCCATATTGATCTTAAAGAAGTGTACATTTTCTAGAAGTTTTAAATCAATGAAGTATAAAACTTTTAACTAATGAAAATGTGATAAGTGCATGTACTGTACATATAAAAAAAAGAATAGTGGCAGTAGTATGTATATTTAGTCAGGATGTCAGCAAGCTGTGCTAGTTTGCTAAATTCCATAGACTAAAATATTCTTCAGTTTCATTGCTGATTTATTTGAAGTTAATGCAGTGGTTTAATCAGAACTACCCTGACAGTCCATGAACTTTTTCTAAAGATAAAAACTTTTTATGCATACAGTACACACAGGCAAAAGCATGTATTTTTCCATGTTCAGATAATGGCATATTGTTTGGCATTCAGTTTTTTTTTATGTTTTGTCAACATACTACTTTAGAATTCTATCACTCTTAATACACGTTCCTTGGTTCCTTCAGCATTCATATAATTTCTAGACACATGGGTTCAAAATACTTACAGTACAGTAGCTGTAAAATACTGTATGTATTTACATTATGTGGAGAAACCATGCACCACATTGTTTAACATCATTTCTATTAAATAAAACAAAAACAATATACATCTTATATCCTAAAGAAGAGAGGGATCATTAAATTATTGTATCAGAAGAGCTAAAGATGCAGCCAGCTTCATCTACAACCTGCACAGAACGTGCTGCTGAACCGCGGACCAAACGTGGAGTGTTTACAGCAAAGTGCAGCGCAGGGGGGAATTTCCCATCAGTACTAACACAGCGGGGTCCCGGCTTCTGAATGGGACTCCCACTGTGTTAGTCCTACCAGGGTCTGGAAGCGTTCAACAGTGAGAGTAGAATCAGTCCCTCTCTCTGCACACCTCTAACAGGCGATTTTCTGCTTTTTGTTTTAGTTTAATAACATAGGATTGAAGCATGGGTTTTTAATAGCTGAACCCCATTAATTTCAGCCATGGGGACCCTTGCTTCCCGAAATACATGCCCCAGTATGGGGTCAGTATCTCCGCCAAGTTTAAATGTCCTGGTCACGTGATGTTGGAGAATTAAACCTGTAGAGAGACACTGAAACTCCATACCGGGGCCTGTATCTCGGGAAGCAGGAAGTCTCCCAGGGCTGAAATGAAAGCGGTACAACTCCGGAGACTAGCTGCTTCATTACGATATAATTCAAATAATAATAAAAGCAGCTCATTACCTTAGGAACAAAAAACTACTTCCCTGAAGAAGTAGTTAATTCTACGAAACTAGTTGGATGTAACATTCTATTGCCTTATATCTGCTTACATTGGCCTTTGTCTATGTATTGGCCTGTCCTGTTTTTATTTCATCCTGTGTGCTGTTATGGACACTTGTGAGAGACTTTGTAAGACTGTTCAAACTTCCCTATTGAATCCACCACTGCTGTGTAGACAGTGACGTCATTACACAGCGTCCCGCGACGGAGCGGCATCGTGGCACGCTGAGGGCACCCCAGCAAGCTGCGTTTTAACCTCTGTGCAGAGGATACACCTGCCGAGGTACAGGAGCAGCTTCATATCGGCCAGGAAGCAGGAGCGATTTCACCGAGCCCCAGTACCAGCTGCTGAACCTGGCTGCATGAAGGGAAATCCCCTTAGGAGTGAAAGACTGACGTCCTGCCCCAGAATCAACTGAGCTGCATCAGCAGAGGGAAGCAAGCACCCGATTCTACAGTTAACAGCTGCCGAGTGGTAAACAGTGTGATACACACTACATGCCTTTTACCAACTTTTTTCATGTACGCAGATATATTACCCCCTTTTTAATTCTATAATATATTGTTGAATTTGCTTCACTATTTGGCGTTGTGCGCTGTTTTCTTTTGTTTTCATTACCTTAGGGGCTAACTGCTAATGTAATGAAGGGGTTCAAACATAGTATCTTTTTTTGGGGTAGAGGGGGAGGGTGAAGGGGTAGTTGCCCCAGGGTGGGATTTTAGGCATATTGGGAGGGTTTTCGTGAGGGGTTACCCTTTCATTACCTTAGTGTTTACTACCTCCATGGTAATGAAGAGGTTAGCCCCTCTTACTACACACCCAAGAGGCCTAACCACCCACTCTCGGCAACTAGTCCCTTCATCCACCCCCTATAACCTCAACAACCTCCCGCCTGCCCCCACAAAGGAATAAGCAAATCACCTGGTAGCCAAATATGACTACTAGCGCATCCTCTCATTCAAATACAGTGTGACAGTTGGGGCTCAGAGACCGGCATATTAAAGCCTGGTCTCTGTAGCCTATCCATCTGATGGATGTAAAGGATCACCCTGTATAGCCAATGCCTGTGGCTCATGTAGCCAGGATTTTGTAGGTTAACTCAAGGAACGTGTAGGGAGACTTTATTGTATGTATATTGTGTATTAAGTGCATTTACTTGGTTCCTGGGCATGCTTGGCCTGGTAATTTGATTACCCAGTCTACACGTCAAGGAACCCAGGTTGGGCTGGTTCCACGGAGGACTGGAGACAATGGAGGATGGGGATGGGCAGTCCCTCCTATATGGGAGATGTTGGTCTGAAGAGTGAAACTATTATTTACCCAGACAGAGAGGCACCTTTCTCCTCCAGAGATAGCAACCCGGCACTCAGAGCTGGGGAGGTAGGCGCTGCTCTCATTGGTCAGTTCGTAATTCCCACCCTCCATGCCCTGGCCTCCCTGTCACACCCCCATCCTGGTTTGACCCAAACAGGTAAGATCTCACGCTGTGATTTTCTGATCTTCCAGTATTCATGCTTGGATTGGTTGCTGCCATGAGCTCCATGATTTCCTATGGAGGCAAGAAAGCTAGAAAGCTCTGGCCAATTTAGGCATGTCTGCAGATAGATTAAGCGGTGGGCTTTGAGGACATGCCAGAGACAAAGAAGTTGAGGCTGCGTGTACGCTGAGCGGGAGATTTAAACTTGCTTGGTTCAAACTTGCATCCAGCGCTGCAGAATCTATGGGTTTGGATGGAAAATGCTCCGTGAAAGCCATTTTGGTGGCACCGGACACCTGGGCGGGTGGATTCCTTCTGTATTGCATGAAGTTGTGAGTATAAGCTCTGTTTTGGACATTGTGCTGCATCTTTTGGCTCAGGCCGAAATAAAAACCCATTTATTCTCTGTGTCCTGTCTGGTGCTTGATCCCATGAAAGCTTCCTGCTCTCCCATGACATACAGTATACAGTAAAATACATACAGTAAAGTACAAATTAAATGAAATTAAAAAGGCCGTCGTCCTCTCCTTCTTCTTCACCAACATGTAAGGGCCGATGTTCAACCACTAAAATACCAGTAACCCCTTAATTATTGAAGCAGTTGCTAGCGCTAAGGTTATTAAGTTATTACAGGTGGTTTAATGAGTTAGTGAAGGGTGTACTGTAGTTACACCATTGAATGTGGTTAGGCCTCCCGGGAGGGTTTTTGGATGGGTTAACCCCTTAATTACCATAGTGGCTGTAATCACTGTGATAATTAAGGGGTTAACCACTCCCACTATCCACCTGGGAGGTCTAACTTCCACCCTGGCAACTACCCCCTTCTGCAGCCCCTCTACCCCTATCACCACACAGTAGCCAAATGGCTAATAGCGCTTTTCCCATTTGTGCAGCAAAAACAAAAAAACAATACAATTACATTGACATTGCTGTACTGTACAGTACATTAAAAGAAACAGTAGACATTAAACCCATGTATTGCCACTGTGCTTAACAATGCTGTTAATAGGGGACAGGGGAACAGATAATGACAATGGTAATCAATGAGCACAGTACTTCTCACCTCCTCCCCCTAACACATACAGTAATGGACATAAGCCCTATTATTCATATCTGGATAATTGCACATTTGACCATTGAAAATAAAACATTATCCAACTAGTATATAGTAAATAAACATTGTACTGTACTTACCCATGCCAGGATGAAGGCTGTCCTAGTCCTTCTGTGCTCCTCAACTTCCTCCTCCATTGCATCGACAGTAAAATGAAAACAAAAGTGAAAAAAGTGAAACTGTGATAGAGCGCTAATGCTTAAGTAAATAAAGTACTGCTAGTACTAAGGTGATTACCAAAAAACAAACCTTAAATATATAAGGACTAGGCAGCCTAGTTTTGGAGAAAAAAAAAGAAAAAAAAGGGGGAAAGGTGATGTAGAATAGCGCTAATGAAAATAGATGACAATCAATAGACCCTATATGAGGGTGCACCCTTATGGGAAGCTAGGCAGCCTGATGGAAATCTGATGGTACAATCAGAACATAGGAATAAACAAAGAGAGATACCAGCGCCTAATAAGTCCAATTAGGTGGAGTCCTGGAAATCCAGTAGAAATAATTCAAGTTCCAGAATGATAATCAGCAATTTCTCAGTCTTGGGGTGACCAGATGGAACTTCATTCATGGGGAGTGGAACATGAAACGAAAAAAACAGAATTTAGTGCAACACAGCTATGATAATTCATACAGACATGAACTCACAGGACCTACAAAACAACACAAACAAGACTAACAAACATAAAGGCAAAGCTGGAAATAAAAGTTAGTTTAATATAACTATAAAATATAAAATGTTGGACAATAATATCAGGAGATGCCGATCCGGTAGAGTAAAACCAGAGTATAACTCACAGGACGGCAGAAGGTTAAAAGCAATGAGCGCCAACCAGGCTGGTAAGGTCTGTCCTCCACGTGTAGAGAGTGTGATTCACCGGCGTGTTCCTCCATGTGTTGCGGTTCCCGAAACCGGAAGTGACGTCCCCGATGTACCTCTCCGTGTCCCGTGCTTGCCGGGACCGGTAGTGACGTCACCGGATGTATCGTCACAGATAGACGGGACCTTCAACGGGGCTGGCAAATGAACGGGTAGTATTGTGTACTCCATCAGTGGAGACTCTTAACTGTATGTCCACGGGCAATCGGGCTTCACGGCCGAACATTAAGAAGTAGGGCGAGTACCCGGTAGATTCATGTCGGGTGCAATTGTAGGCGTGGACCAGAGTTTCCACATGACAACTCCACTTAGTCTTTCCCCCCCCGGTTAGAGTGCCCAGCATATCTAGCAGAGTGCGATTGAAACGTTCGGGTAATGCATCACCTTCAGGGTGGTAAGGGGTAGTGCGGGACTTTTTGATGTGCAGGAGATTCAGCAATTCTTTTATCAGTTTACTTTCAAAATCCCGCCCTTGGTCAGAATGCAGGCACTGGGGAAGTCCATAGTGCACAAAATACTTTTCCCATAGTACCTTAGCGACTGTAATGGCTTTTTGATCTTTGGTTGGAAATTCCTGGGCGTAGCGGGTGTAATGATCGGTGATGACCAACACGTTCTCTATGCCATGGGTATCGGGCTCGATACACAAGAAATCCATGCAGACTAAATCCATAGGCCCCGTGCTTTTCAGGTGGCCCATGGGGGCAGCTCGAGTGGGTAGAGTTTTGCGTTGAATGCACCGCCCACACCTTCGTCAGTGATGCTCCATGGATTATCTCATTCGCGGCCAAAAAAATCTATCCCTCACCAGTCCAAAAAGTCTTGTCCACCCCCAGATGTCCGTGATCATCATGTAGAGCTTTCAACGCGAAGTACTGCAGTCTTTTCGGTAACACCAGTTGACGGCGTTCCGGATGGTCATGATACTCCACCATGTGGTATAGTAGTTTGTTATGAATTTCAAATTTGTCAGCTTCTCGCATCAGTATGCCTCCGACATCCCCCGGAGCCTGGCGGAGCAGATCCCGTCGGTTTTGCCAAAGGGCTTTCCGAATAGTCCCTGCGACCGAGTCTTGTTCCTGGTACCGGACCATGTCCTCCCAGGCGATGATCTGGTCGTGACCAACATGCATCCCCCTGGGGTCACGATAGGCTTCATGTATAGCAGTAGAGTCGCACCCCAGTGAATCGGCCACTCGTAACTCTGAAAAGGCTACTTGATCGTCTATGACGGCTGCGGTGCAACAGAGCGCTCGTATCCCAGGCCCCGGGATCTCTTCCCACTGCTCTCCGTCGGGAGTAGGTGCAACCCTGGCCGCCGCGACAAAGCGTCCGCTCCAATGTTCAGAGGCCCAGGTTTGTATTTCAACGTAAAGTTGTAATTGAAGAGCACGGCCAACCAGCGATGACCGGCCGCATCCAGTTTGGCCGAGGTCATGATGTATGTGAGGGGGTTATTATCCGTTGTACTTCGAATGACACTCCGTACAGATAATCTCGCAGTTTGTCCACAATGGCCCACTTCAGCGCCAAAAACTCGAGCTTGTGTACTGGATAATTCTGTTCGCTAGCGGTGAGACTGCGGCTGATATACGCAATGGGTTGCAGCCCCTCAGGATATTTCTGGTGCAACACGGCGCCGAGGCCACTCAGACTGGCGTCCACATATAGAGTGTAGGGCTGGTCGGGGTTGGCATAGGCCAGAACGGGGGCCGCTGTCAGACTCTGTTTCAGGTCGTGGAATGCCTGTTCGCACTCGGGAGTCCATTTATCTCCGAACGGTAGTCGGGCAGGATTGGATCTCTGTTTCGTCTCCACGGGGTAGATTCTGAGTAGGCTGTTGAGGGCTTTGGCCCTGCGAGAGTACCCCTCCACAAATCTGCGATAATAGCCGCAAAATCCCAGGAACGAGCGCAACTCCCCTACATTCTCCGGGCGGGGCCAGTTAACAACAGCTTCTATCTTGGCGGGATCAGTGGCAATCCCCTCACCGGATACTATGTGGCCTACGTACGTCACGGAGGTTTGGCAGAATCTGCATTTGTCCAGGGAAAGTTTGAGACCTTCCTGCGACAATCTATCCAGGACCTTCAGAAGACGACTTTCATGCTCTTCCAGGGTTTTCCCAAAGACTATGATATCATCTAGGTATATGAAAAAAGAAACTTATCTAAAAAGTGGCGCTCTACATAAATCAATTAGCTAAACATAGTGATATAATAGTGATTGAAATAATCAAAGGTGATACTTATACAAACACATAAACAGGTGCTGCTATGACCCGGTGAGGATTGCTCTGTCAGTCCTCGTAGTAGGAAGTAGGGATGATTCTCCAGGAAGCGCAGGGATATGTGGAATAAAAAATATATATTGTGCAATATTGATGTGACAAATTCAAAGTAAATTGGCTGATCTATTGTAGATGTACTCACAAGTGTGAGAGGATAAAAGGCACGTAAAGGTATCTTTCCATAGTATGGATATCACACGGTAATCAGGAACCAGTCTTAACCCCATATAGACTCCAAGAGACCTTAAAGAAGAAGACTGGACATAGTGCAGACTGTATACAAAGGATTTTATAAAAGGTAAGTGAAAGGTATTGCACTCACATGGTTTCAAAAGTTTAAAAGCATTTCGATCACACGCAGTGGATCTCAGCAGCCGGATGGATGGTGTATCTGATTCCCCTCCTTCTGTGGCGTGCGTGTCACTGGTTGCGTTCCAACTGCACCGGAAGTGATGTCATCCGCTTCCAGGGGTTCCGGTCAATGGTAAAGACGTCACTCTATGCGTTTCACCTCTTCGGTTTCATGATGAAACCGAAGAGGTGAAACGCGTAGAGTGACGTCTTTACCATTGGCCGGAACCCCTAGAAGCGGATGACATCACTTCCGGTGCAGTTGGAACGCAACCAGTGACACGCACGCCACAGAAGGAGGGGAATCAGATACACCATCCATCCGGCTGCTGAGATCCACTGCGTGTGATCGAAATGCTTTTAAACTTTTGAAACCATGTGAGTGCAATACCTTTCACTTACCTTTTATAAAATCCTTTGTATACAGCCTGCACTATGTCCAGTCTTCTTCTTTAAGGTCTCTTGGAGTCTATATGGGGTTAAGACTGATTTCCTGACTACCGTGTGATATCCATACTATGGAAAGATACCTTTACGTGCCTTTAATCCTCTCACACTTGTGAGTACATCTACAAAAGATCAGCCAATTTACTTTGAATTTGTCACATCAATATTGCACAATATATATTTTTTATTCCACATATCCCTGCGCTTCCCGGAGAATCATCCCTATCATCTAGGTATACCAGGCATTCTCGGGGGTTGAGGTCCCCCAACGTCTTCTCCATTAACCGTTGGAAGGTAGCAGGTGCGCCGCATATGCCTTGGGGCATACGGGTGAATTGATAAAACCCAAGGGGGCAGACGAAAGCGGTCTTCTCCTGATCCTCGGGGCTCATGGGGACCTGGTAATACCCAGACCGCAGTTCCAGTATGCTGAACCACTGGCTCCCATGCAAAGTGTCCAGAATCTCTTCTATGCGGGGGAGATTATACTGGTCTGGCACCGTCCGATTGATCAGCGTCCGATAATCCACGCATAGTCGTACTGTTCCATTTTTCTTTCTTACGACTACTATGGGCGAGGCGTAGGGACTGCGGGACTCCTTGAAAATCCCGGCGGCTTCCATTTCATTTATAGCGGCCCTCACATCCTCCACGTCTCGGGGGGCGAGGCGGCGAGAACGCTCCCAGAACGGTTTCTCATCTGTCATTCGAATGGTGCATTGGGCATTGCGGCTACACCCCACATCCATCTCCCTCATAGAGAACACGGATCGTCTTTGCTCTAGCTGCACCTGTAGCCATTTCCTCCAGGCGTCTAGCAAGGCGGCCGAACCAAAGTCGAAGTTTAGAGCCGTTCCGGTCCCCTCCACCCGGTTCACATTCACTTGTACGGCCTCGTCCACCGAACTGACAGGATATATGCGCCCTATTCGCTGACCCACATCGATGGCCAGGGGGAAGGGTGACAGGTTCTGTACCATCAAATTAATCCAATAAGGAATGGGCCCCCGCCAATGGCGAAATTCGGGTATGAGCCGATACCCTCGACGTACATCCTCTTCAGGGGTACATTCTAGTGAGAACTGTTGATCTTCGCCTAGCCGCGCAGCATAGGCACACCATGCGGGAATGCTTTGCGTTTCTCCTGGGAATAAGCGGGTCAGACCTCTCCTTCTGCAGAATAGCAGTCCATAGTCTTCGGGAGATGAAGGGGACGGGGCCGGTCCTGCTTGAACCAATTGCAGCTGTAGACTGGACATGGGGAGCTCTTTAGTCTCCTGTAGGTAGGCCCGGATGACTGCTTGCACAATGTCAGCATTGGTGCCAAGTATGATGGGGTACCTGGGGGTATCCCGGGGTTCTGGACACACCAAGGCGTCCACCTTCATGGGGTGAGTTTTTCCCGTGTTGAGTTGCTGTATCTCTAGATCCACAGTCACTAGGCCGTCGATAGGGTAGTCGTCATTACTCAACCCCCGCACTTTGATGTGTTCAGCCAGCCGTAGCGGCCGCTTTTGAAGATGCCGATCATTTAATATCCGATAGATGATGGTGACCTGGGATCCAGTGTCTTGTAGCGCGGAGGAGTAGATCCTGTCCACGAGCACCCGGATTAACGCTACCGGTCCTACCCGGTTATTGTCGCCTCCCGCAGTGTCTCCTTCCGCGGGCGCCACGGCCCGATCACCATCTGCAGCATACACCCTGCACACCATAGCTTGAGGTGGGAACTTCTGGGGGGAAGGGCTTCGGCGTCGAGAGTCGCCCAGGTGACAGTCATAGGATATATGTCCCCTTTTTCCACATTTGTAGCATGACATATCTCGATGGACCCCGCGTCGATCAAGTGGGGGTGATGACCGGCCAGCATAAGGGGTTTTTCCGGGACCCACTTGTCGGGAGGGTCTTCCTTCTTGTCCACGGCCCCTTTGGGTTTAGCACTGCTGCTGCTTTTCAGCTTTGGAGGGGAGTGCAACATTAAATGCGTCTCGTGCTCTTTCACCTGCTGCAAGAGTTGGATGAACGAAGGGGGAGGGCCCCTCGTGAGGTGATCACGAATCATACTGGCTATGGAGTGGACAGGGCTAGATCCACGGAGATACTGCTTACGTAGATACTCATCCATTTGAGAAGGCAGCACATGTTTATGATGCAATAATGGCCCAAGAGACATTTGCACTCAGTGGATATGTGCAGACAACTCTTCCCCTTCTTTTTGATTTACGGCATAGTATTTAGCCCATAATGCCCCATCATCTTCTTTCGCGCTATATGCTTCTACCAGGAACTCAATCATTAAGCGAGAGGTTAATTCGGGGTACTGTTCGCGGTGTATGCCAATCAGAGTCGGCGCCGGGGCCGCAGGCATTCCATAAGTCTCTGGCGCTTCACCACATCGGTGCACGACCATTCCTCCATTACGTCCCTTGTATGTTTCTTCCAGGTTTCGACCCCATCTTCCCCAGTGGGTACGGGGAGGGTTCCCAAGAAGGCTTTCAGCTTCCGGTAGTTTTGGGCATGAGTAGCCATTGTAAGCGCCTCAACCAGCGGCGGCAGAATAGGGGGGGCAGATAACTGGTCTATTTTGTCCGTTAGTTTCCGCAGCATATTACTACGCGCTTCGGCCTCGGCAGAGGCGCTGGACCCTGGGTAACTGGAGGTGGATAGGCAACTACCGGCATCGCTCTCGGCATAACAAGCAAAAGGAAGAGTGGGGTCGTCTTCGTCTAGCGGACGTACGGGGGTGTCCCGGAGAGTGTAGACAAAGAGACTACCCGCCGGCGGGGCGTCAGGCAGAGTCAGACATTGGGGAACGGCTGGCTCAAGCGCTAACAGATTGCGCAGACAGTCCACAAGCAAGGTATTCCAATTCAAGTCGCGGTCTACAAGTACATCTACCAAGCGAGCTTTGGCAAAGCCGGGCCGTTGTCGTAAAGCGGTCTGTAAAGTCTGTAAGGGCCATGGGCACTCGGGCCAGCGCTACTGCAAGACGGGTAGGGGTGCGGACTTGTCGGGCCCAATCGCGTATCTCGTGATGGGTAGGAAGGGCCATGATAGCAACAATTTATCTTCGAGGGGCACCCCAGGTCTAAGCTCTCAGCAGCGCCTCCAAATGTAGCCCTGCTTCCTATCGCTAGCAAGCTGCTACCCTGTGCTGTATCACCTGTAGGCTCGCAGGGTCTGAGTCTCTGCCACGGAGAGCCTGGGGTATGCCCAACTAGTATCACTGGTGCAGCGCCTCCACCTGCGACAGCTCCCGCCAGTGAATCTTCGCAGGACGTCCAAGCAATAATTACTGACACACAGCCAATTATCATAACCAACTTCGTTTACTCTTAGGCCAAGATCCGATATATGTACACACAATAGCATCCCCCGAATCCACCCAACATAACAAGCCACGGCGGGCTTAATACCGACTTGTGCCTTGGCAGATGCTACCACACTCATGCGCCACGGCGGACGCCACAATCTCGAACCCGCCACCGGGTGATCCCACCCCATGTCCAATTCCCCAAACAACACTGTCCCGTTACTTCACAGATAGTCTCTATGTGTGTGTATGGGTGACTGCGCAGCCACTTTGTCTTGAATTAGTGAATGGTACCGTTGGGGCCCTTACTGAAAAACCTGCAGAGCACTCCATTACTCGGATCTGCCACGATCTTCGCAAAGGGTCTCCGCAAGTCGAAGCTGCCCTCCCGTTCTCTCTCTCTCTCTCTGGTCCAGGGCGATCCCACCCGGACAATAGTAACACCTTGCGGGGTATGATCCCCGACTACACGCCAAATAGGATTGTCCTGATGCAATTACACAGAAGATGGTGAACAGGAACCTATCTATGGCGCTCCCTGACTTCGCTCGTCCCTAAGGTGACTCAAGGCTAACTGGGCCTGGGGCACACAGCATACGCCGGGGCGCCTGAACCTCCCCTACTCCAACACTCCTCTCCCACGCGCTCTAACTCACGTGCGCGCAGACACCTCCCTTTATCCCCTCCTCTCCATGACGCTCCCCGCGGGGCTGCTGGGTCAAGGATCCACTCTCTCCCGCCAACTGGGCTCCCCCTCCTTCGCGGGCTTTTGCAAAACCATACACGCGCACTCTCCCGCTCTTTCGGGGCTAATCAGGGGTCACGGCTACACCTATTTCATTCCATCTTGCACTGACCATATACTCTATCTTCACCGCACAATAAGGATCAAGGGAAGATCCTTTCCAGGTCAAGCAGCATAACAACGGAGGGGCCAGTATATTTCTTTTCATTTCTGGTTTTATCTCATTACATTATAACCATTACTGTAGAGTGTGTGCACAGGTATAATCTTGAAGGAGCTCCATAGTCACCACTAATACTAGCATGCATGGGCATATGAAAACAAACAGTCTTTGCAGGTACAGCTGAGCAGGTACATAACACATAAACAGTTGTGGCCCTGCAAGTGGGCAAGGACGGCCATAAATACACAGTTTTTGGGGTAACTAGCCAGCTTTACCTTTATTACGTGAGGACAGCTATCCCCTACCGTCACAATTTATATATTTGCTTTTATGTCCACTAGAATTGTCCAACATTTATCTTAACATTCTTTATTTGTTCCGTTTACATAGTTTAATGAAAAATACACCAGAGTTGTCTTTTTTTTTTTAAATATTTTTTGTATAAACCCATATGCAGGGCCTCTTCAAATGGTTAACATTGGGATTATTTTTTATTAATTGAAGGAATATCAACATATTTTCTTGTTATGTGTTTAAAAACTGCTGTTATAATACAATGATTTCCCCATAGTAAAGTTTAAAAATCCAAAAACTGTCAATCAGCCCACAGTTTTTGTTGCTACCCAATACAGGAATATAAAGAGGTTCTCCTGTGAAACAAATCAGGCAACATTGCTTTTGTATGTTGCACCTTTAACAATAATGTTCACATGTACAGTACTGTACCTACAGTACAAAAGAGCAACAGTGAACTCTGGTGGTACAGTAAATTAATGCAGTATCAGTACTATAGTAGATCAGATGAAGCATGTCAGTTCTAAATGGAAGAAAAAAAGGGATATTAACTCAGTAGTGATAGCCAATACAGCTCATATTGTAAATAAATGATATTACTGTATGTAAAAAAAAACCTCTCCATGTTTGTAATTGTGATTTTTTTTTTTAAAGAGTTTGGAACATACAGTATGAACTTAGTGGTGCTACTTAATTGAATGTACCTTAATAAGGTGTCTTATAGAATGTGTCTTAAGGAATAGCACCACTTAAAAAATGGGCTTATGTACAGTATGTATTTATGGAAATCTGCATCAAAATATTGCAGATCATGACCAATAGGGCTGTAATAAAATACAGTCCTAAGTTGAAAAGTATAGTTTTTAACACTATTTATGTTGATTTACCAAATATGGGACCAAGTAAATGTAATATATATATATATACATATATATCTTTATTCACATACTGTAGCGCCTACAGTGCTTTACAAAATAGACAATACAGTTCAGAGAATTATAATACAATAAGTTAAACAACAAAAAAGTAGACACCCAGAAAGAAAATCTCTGCCCTGGAGATCTTACAATCTAAGTGTTATGCTGGGACATTTACATAGACAGTAGGTGAGAGAATAAGTGCAGTAGATGGCCGTGCTTTTCCACAACGGTTGGTAGCAGCAGTACTCACGAGTCTAGGCTATTTAAATGCTTCAATTATGGTAAGAGGTGAATTTAAGGATTGACTTAAAGGTGGGAAGACAAGGTTCTTGGTGTATACTTAGAAGGAGGGAGTTCCACGGGTAAAGGGCAGTGAGGGGAAAATGGTCTAAGATGAGAGAGCAATAGAGGTCAAAGGTGTGGAAAATAAATAGTTAAGTAGAGTGCAGGAAATGAGCAGGGACATAACAAGAGATCAAAACTGATATGTATTTTTATTTATAAAATGTTTTACCAGAAAGTAATACATTGAGAGTTACCCCTCATTTTCAAGTATGGAGGAGTAGACAAGTGAAGAGCCTTGAAAGTAAGGAGGTAACCTTTGTAGGTGATATGAAATGTGATAGGAATCAGGGATTTAAGGATGAGATGTGCAGAGACTGTTTAGGGAGAAAGTGAAATTATTCTAGCAGCAGAGTTTTGGGTAGAATGCAACGGATAAAGTTGTGACGCAGGAAGGCATGTTAGTAGTATCTAACAATAATCTACTTGGGAGAGGATAAGAGCATGCATTAGAGTTTTTGAAGTAGCTTGATATAGGAAAGGGTGGATCTTGGCAAAACTACGGAGACGAAGTGACACATTTTAGCCATGAATGGGAATAGAAAAGGAAAGGGAGGAGTCAAATGTCACTCCTAGGTAACGTGCTTTGGTGACAGAATAGATGATAGTACCATTTACTCTGATGGAAAAAAGGGGATATTAGACACAGTTTAAGGGGGAATATAAAAAGCACATTTTTAAACATAGAGATTCAGGTGGCGGAGCGCCATCCACGAGGATATATCCTGAAGGCAATCAGAGACTTGGCACTGGGTTGCAGCCATGAAGCTATGTGTAGAAAGATATATCTGTGTATAATTTGCATAGAGATGATACCTAGGAGCCAAAAGAGTTGATAAGGTCATCAAGTGATAGTGTATATATATATAGAGGGAAAAGGAGAGGTCCCAGAACTGAGCCCTGAGGATCACCAAGAAGACAGATCAACAAGAGACAAAGACATGTTAGCAAAAGAGACGGAAAGTGTGATGAGAGAGATATGATGAGAACCAGGATAAAGCTTTGTTCTGGATAACAAGAGAGTCTAGAATATGAAGGAGAAGAGAGTGATCAACAGTATCAAAGGCAGCAGAGAGATCAAGTAGAATAAATAGGGCAAAAATACATGGGATTTAACTACATTTACGTAAGTGAGCACAGTCTTTGTTAAGTGAGCTGTAAGAAAGCTCAATTGTAAAGGGTCCTGGAGGACATGGAGATTAAGAAAGTTGATCATACAGAAGAACACAATATGTTCTAGGTGGGTATAGGGTGTGTTTGAGATTAGGGGGTCTATGCAGTAAACGGCGAAAAAACACTTTCGGCAGAGGTTTGAACTTGCCATGTTTTTGGTGAGTTGCTCTCACGGTATGCAGGAAGGTCCAAATACCTGCAAGAGCAACCTTTCCAAACATGACGACCAGCCAGTGACGTGACGGTCTGCTTGCCGAGAAGAGCTCCCCTGGTGAGATCTGTCTGCAGCAGAGAGAGATCCACCACTCTCTCTGCTCAAATCTCGCCGGAAAAAAAAATATTTTAAAATAAAATGTTATTAATAGTGTAGATGTGCAGGGGGTCTCCGGAGCTGAACCGCATTGGTTTTAGGTCCGTTTACCCCCTGCTTCCAAAGATACAGGCCCCGTTATGGGGTGCTGGTATCGCTCTGCTTTTAAATGCCCCGATCACGTGACCGTGGGATGTAAACAAAGCAGAGAGAAACTGGCACCCCATAACGAGGCCTGTATCTCGGGAAGCAGGGGGTCCCCGGACCTAAAACCAACGCGGTTCTGCTCCAGAGACCTCTTGCACATCTACACTAGTGTCAAAACCCACATATCAATAAACAATAATTCATTACCGTTGCGGCTATCCGCTATGGTAATGCAGCTGCATTAATGTCATTTTTATTAATAGTGTGCGGGTGTGTGTAGTATATTGCAATGTTTATTGGGAGCAATTGTCCCCAATAATCATGCTATTATGCCTTAACCCCTTCATTGCCTTATCGAATAGCCACTAAGGTAATGAAGCTGCTTTAATGTATTTTTATTAATAGTATGCGGGAACAGGGGGTCTCCTGAGCTAAACTGCATTGATTTCTGGCTCAGGGACCACCTGCTTCCCGAGTTACAGACCCTGCTATGGAGCCATGAAGAAAATAATTGTTTACAATTAATACAACATGCTGGGGTGATCACTGTGGGAGTCCAGGGCTACAGTACTAATCCTGTGCCCAAAAAAACACAACAGCCAATACTTAAGTAATAATCCCCTCAGAACAGTGCATTACTGGCCAATAATGCCCTGGCTGGAAGAGTTGAAGTTGACTTTAACCCAGCCAGGGCATTATTGGCCAGTAATGCCCTGTTCTGAGGGGATTATTACTAGTATAGGCTAAATGTAGACTTTTTCATAAATAATAGACACTTTTGTATAGTTACATAGATTTTTTTTATTAAAATAAAATGGTAAATACATGAATCCACCTCTATATACTCTTACACTGCAGATATCTAAATCCACACACTGCCGCCCCCTCTGTGTATTGTGACAGAAACCAGGGGATGGTAATAAATTCCATATATAGGGCTCCCAGGATACTGAACAGTTTCTATCCTGTCTGGCCTGGGCGTGCAGCCTTATAATACATGCACTCCATCCCACAGTTTTGGGCAAGCGCTGGAACTGAGGGATTTCTGTCACCTGTCATGCTAATTAGAAATCAGGTATGTAAGACTGATTTCCTGTTTGCTCTTGTCTCTTCTCCAGAGCCTGGAAGGCTGCTGAACACAGTGGGGAGAAGCCCCTTCCCCACACAGGTTCAATTGTTCTATTCATTTGGCTAACTCTGCAAAAGTACCTTGTTTTGTTGTTGGAAAGTGGAAAAGCCACTTCCACCCTGAGTTAGGGAAATCTAAGTTAAGTTATGGCTCAGGTGAGCAGCTTTTGTTTTGATGTGTTTTGTTGTATGCACTGTGGCAGTCTCAGTGCCTGGGACTGAATAAACCAGGCACAGCCTGTTTAAAGGAACAGTACGTGACGCCTCCTCATTTAACCTACCCCAAAAGACCGTGTTCTAACCGTCCCGGACAAGCAGCGGAGCCCCGGAGTAAGCTGTTTGTCACATATGGTGGAGAATGCGGGCAGAACACTAAAAGGTCTGGGGGTTAAAGAACTTAAAAAAAAAAAAAAAAAAAAAAAAAAAAGTTTTTTTTCTCTCTCTCCAAACAAGATGGAAGACGTGGTGAGTGCGCTGGTACGCAATGTCGCTGTCCAGAAAGACGCGAATGAAGCCCTGCAACAGGCGTATGCAAACCAGCAAGAGACAAACCGCTTGCTGAGAGAGGAGCAACAGCGGTTCGCTCAGGGCTTACAGCAGGAACTCGAGATCCTGAGGGGGACTATCAGTAACCTTCCACTGGCAGCGGCAGCCCCAGTTCCGAAAATGACCAGGGCAAGCCACTACCTTCAGAAGATGGGACCCTCGGATGATGTGGAAGCCTATCTTCTCACGTTTGAACGCACGGCACAGAGAGAGGGATGGCCAGAAGCTGAGTGGGCTGGTCTAATCGCACCCTTCCTAAGCGGCGAACCCCAGAAGGCTTACTTTGATCTAGAGCCAGCCGAAGCTAACGTCTATGCAAAATTGAAGTTCGAGATCCTCGCCCGCCTCGGCGTAACCACGGCTGTTCGCGCCCAAAGGTTTCACGCATGGTCCTTCACGATGGATAAAGCCACCCGAAGCCAGATGTATGACCTCATCCACCTCGCCCGGAAGTGGCTACAACCCGAGATCAACTCAGCAAGCCACATCGTGGAACGGTTGGTCATGGACCAGTTCTTGAGGAAACTTCCCTCTGCCTTACGCCATTGGGTCAGTCGGAGTGACCCCCACAATGCGGATGAGCTTGTGGCCCTCGTAGAAAGGTACAATGCAGCAGGAGAGCACCCGCAACCCACAGTCGTGGAGCAACCCCACTACCCGAGGTTCCAGGACTCTTCCAGAGACGGTAAAAGGGTACCGGGGTTAAGGGGAGCTGAAGAGCGGCGACCACCTTCACGCAGCACCAGCAACAGTGGTTCGCACACTAAGGGCAATAGCCAACATGGGGAGCCGGGAAAAGGCTCTAAGTGGGACACAGACTATGTACCTAAATGTGTAAATTGTCATGAGAGGGGCCACACAGCAAAAATCTGCCCACTAAATGATGAGCCCATGCAATGCAACAGCGTGGAACCTTATTCGCTGTTGTCCCAATGTATGCGCCCTAGCCCAGAGGACCCCTTGAATAACCATCTGTGGGCATCTGTAAAGGTTAATGGTAGGAGGGTTCGGGCACTTCTGGACTCTGGGAGCATGGTCACACTAGTGTCCGAATACCTCTTGCCCATTAAGAAGAAACAGGGAAACAGTTCACAAAGAATGGCAATTTGTTGTATACATGGGGATAATCATGAATATTCCACTGTTGATGTTTTTTTTGAAACAGAGTTTGGTTCTTTAGATTTCAAGGTGGGTATTGTACCCAAACTGGCACATGATGTGTTAATAGGGACCGACTTTCCCCATTTTCTAAAAATGTGGTCCCCCGCTCAGAATAGCGCCCAGAGTTCAATAGCGGACCATAACGAAGTATTAGAAGAAATAAATCCTTTCCCGTTTTCAGAAATGGAGGTTGACGAGGGCCCAAATAAGAAGGGGGAAAAGGAGGAGTGCTGTAAAATTCCCTTCCCCATCACTACTTTGGTAGGGAATACCCCAAATCAAGATGTTGATCAGACACTTACCACCCCAGAACCGGATAAGACCCTCGCTGACCTAGAGGTCAGTCCTGGGAGTTTTAAGAAGGCCCAGTGGGAGGACCCCACATTAGAGGTAGCAAGGGGAAATATACGGGACCTGAATAGTACTCTTGGCCAACCAGATAGGTCGCTTGCTTACCCCTACTTCGAGGTAGAGAACGACCTAGTATATCGGGTTGATAAAAGAAAATCAGTTACAACTAAACAATTGTTGGTACCACGGACATTCCGTAATGTAGTGTTACACCTCGCACATAGTCATCCATTGGGGGGACACCTAGGGGTGGAAAAGACAAAAGAAAAGGTTCTCCGAAGCTTCTATTGGCCTGGGGTTCTGGCAGAAATTACGAATTATTGTTCCTCATGCCCAGCATGTCAGATCACCGCCCCGTTCAAGGCGTACCGCAGCCCATTGGTACCCCTTCCCATAATAGAGGTACCATTTGACCGGATTGCTATGGATCTAGTAGGACCCCTAATAAAGTCTGCTAGGGGACATCAGCATATATTGGTAATATTAGATTATGCCACCCGATATCCGGAGGCAGTTCCCCTACGTAGCACCTCTGCCAAAAACATAGCAAAAGAGTTAGTAGTTCTGTTTTCCCGGGTTGGAATTCCTAAAGAGATTCTATCTGACCAGGGAACACCGTTTATGTCCCAAGTAACAAAAGAGTTATGTAAACTCCTAAAAATCAAGCACCTCAGAACCTCAGTCTATCATCCACAAACAGATGGTTTAGTGGAAAGGTTCAATAAAACCTTAAAGAGCATGTTACGGCGGGCGGTCGATAAAGATGGGAAAAACTGGGATTGTTTGTTACCGTACCTGTTATTTGCCATTAGGGAAGTTCCCCAATCATCCACAGGCTTCTCCCCGTTTGAACTATTGTATGGCCGACACCCAAGGGGCTTACTGGATATAGCCAAAGAGACTTGGGAACACGAGGTTACCCCTTACAGAAGTGTAATAGAGCATGTTGCCCAGATGCAGGACCGCATTGCTGCAGTCCTACCCATAGTGAGGGAACACATGGAGAAAGCTCAAGAAG